>NC_141044.1:38865000-38985000 GCF_052040795.2 Danio rerio
AGTTAAAGTAAAGTTTAGAATGTCATTCATCATGCCTGTGGCAGATCTTACTGAGGACATTAATGGTAGAATACAGCTGTTGTTGAAGTGAAGTTTTGCTGGAATCTCTAAAGCTATTCTGGAGCAATGCAGGGGAGGGGTGTACAGAGCAGTTATTATTAGGCGAACACTAATGTTTTTGTTCATTCTGTAGATGTTTTAAAACTGCATGCTTTTTTGCTGTTCCACTAAAACATTTTCAGAAACACGAGCTGCTTTCTCCAACAAAGAATCTTATCAAAAGGAGGTGAAGGTTTCTACCTCCCAGAAGGCCACATTGAGCTGTGAAGTTTCTGATGCCAAAACTGAAGTGAAATGGTTCAAGGATGGCAAGCAGTTGAACCCCAGCAAGACTGTCCAAATGGAGTCAAAAGGAAAAAGCCGTCAACTGGTGCTGGAAAATGTGGAGAAGAAGGATGCCGGAGAATATACCTGTGAGGTTGGAAATGAAAAGCTGCTCTTTAAGATTCGGGTGGAAGGTAAAGGCTTTTAATGACTCAGTCAAGCATGCGAGAAAGTTTAATTAACTGAATGCAGTTTCTTATACAGCATATTTAAATTTTGCTCCAGACCTTCAAGCCACCTTTTCCAACAAGGATTCTTATCAGAAGGAAGTCAAAGTAGCAACTTCCCAAAAAGCTACTCTAAGCTGTGAAGTTTCTGATATCAAAACTGAGGTGAAATGGTTCAAGGACGGCAAGCAGTTGAGCTCCAGTAAGACTGTCCACATGGAGTCAAAGGGTAAGACCCGTCAGCTGATTGTGGAGAATGTGGAGAAGAAGGATGCTGGAGAATATACCTGCGAAGCTGGAAATGAAAAGCTGGTCTTTAAGATTAAAGTAGAAGGTAAGATGTTTCAACAAATAAGCATGGAAGAAACAGAGTTTAAATTACTAAATGTAGTTTCAGATACAGCATTTCTAAATTCTTATTTATGCCCCAGACATTCAAGCCATCTTTTCCAACAAGGACTCTTATCAGAAAGAAGTCAAAGTAGCAACTTCCCAAAAAGCTACACTCAGCGGTGAAGTTTCTGATATCAAGACTGAGGTGAAATGGTTCAAGGATGGCAAGCAGTTGAGCTCCAGTAAGACTGTCCACATGGAGTCTAAGGGTAAGACCCGTCAGCTGATTGTGGAGAATGTGGAGAAGAAGGATGCTGGAGAATATACCTGTGAAGCTGTAAATGAAAAGCTGGTCTTTAAGATTCGGGTAGAAGGTAAGAGGTTTCAACAACCAAGTCAAACATGGAAGTAACAGAGTTCAAATTACTAAATGTAGTTTCAGATACAGCATTTTAAATTTTTTATTTGTGCCTCAGACATTCAAGCCACCTTTTCTGACAAGGAATCTTATCAGAAGGAAGTCAAAGTAGCAACTTCCCAAAAAGCTACACTAAGCTGTGAAGTTTCTGATATCAAGACTGAGGTGAAATGGTTTAAGGATGGCAAGCAGTTAAGCTCCAGTAAGACTGTCCACATGGAGTCAAAGGGCAAGACCCGTCAGCTAATCGTGGAGAATGTAGAGAAGAAGGATGCTGGAGAATATACCTGTGAAGCTGGAAATGAAAAACTGTCCTTTAAGATTAAGGTAGAAGGTAAGAACAACATGCCATTGCTTTGCCTTATTTTATTTACATTTACATTTAGCCGACGCTTTTATCCAAAGGGACTTACAAATGAGCACAAGGAAGCAATTTACACAACTATAAGAGCAACAATGAATAAGTGCTATAGGCAAGTTTCAGGTCTGTACAGTCTAAGAAGGAAAGTATTAGTAATATTTTAGTAATTTTTTTTGTAATTTTTTTGTAAAATTTATTTTTATTTTTATTAATTTTTTTTGAGTTCAGTTAGTGGTATATCCAGAGAGGCAATTGGGATTAGGAGATTTGGAAGTGAAGTGGAGACTAAGTAGTTGAGTTTTTAGTCGTTTCTTGAAAACAGCGAGTGACTCTGCCGTTCTGATGCAGTTAGGGAGTTCATTCCACCAACTGGGCAGATTGAACGTGAGCGTTCGCGAAAGTGATTTCTTCCCTCTTTGGGATGGAACCACGAGGCGGCGTTCATTCACAGAACGCAAATTTCTGGAGGGCACATAGATCTGCAGAAGTGAGAGCAGATAAGGAGGAGATTACGGTGACTCAATCAAACAAGGCCAGAGTAATGTGTACAAAAAAACTGAATGCAGTTTCTGATGCTACATTCCTAAATGTTGATTTCTGCAACAGACATTCAAGCCCCAATCTTCAACAAGGACTCCTATCAAAAAGAAGTAAAGGTTTCAGCCACCCAAAAAACCACACTGAGCTGCGAAGTTTCCGACATCAAGACTGAAGTGAAATGGTTTAAGGATGGCAAGCAGCTGAGCTCCAGTAAGACTGTTCACATGGAGTCCAAGGGCAAGACCCGTCAGCTTGTGGTAGAGAATGTAGAGAAGAAGGATGCTGGAGAATATACATGTGAAGCTGGAAATGAGAAACTTGCATTCAAAATTCAGGTGGCAGGTATGAAAACATTCTGATGTTTGTCTGTTGATGCTCTGATTCAATTTAAAACTTTCTTCCTTATAAAAAATATATTACAAATGTAATAAACTATTATGTTTTTTTTTTTTTAAAGAAAGCAAATTTTACATTAAAATCAGAACCATTTGAAATAAGAATTTCATTTAAACAAAAGTCTAAAATGTCATGGCCTCTAGTCAAAAATCATACTATGAGATTTTATTTATGTGCCTACACATCTTACTATAAATAGTTTTCTCCAATAAATGATACAGTACATTTAAAGCAAGCAATATTTGATGGCTTTTTCAGTGACACAGAATAAAAAACAAATTTTATACTTCAGTGCCCTTTTTTCTGGATTGGTGTACAGTTTATAATTTATTTCCGACATTCTCAAGCATACAGTTTTTGCAGTATATGTTGTATGTCATTTTGAATGACATTTATTTACTCAAAGAATGCTTTTTTTCTTAAACTGTCCAAAGCTCAACCAGACATTCAAGCTGCGTTTATCAACAAGGACTCCTATCAAAAAGAAGTAAAGGTTTCAGCCACCCAGAAAGCCACACTAAACTGTGAAGTTTCTGATACCAAGACCGAAGTGAAATGGTTTAAGGATGGCAAACAATTGAGCTCTAGTAAGACTGTCCACACGGAGACGAAGGGCAAGACCCGTCAGCTAATCTTGGAGAATGTGGAGAAGAAGGATGCTGGAGAATATACCTGTGAAGTTGGAAATGAGAAACTTACATTTAAAGTTCAGGTGACAGGTATGGAAAAAATCCTAGTGTTTGTAGCAATTTATGTCTTTAACTTTATGCAATATGTATACTTAAATATATTGTATTTCTAATATTGGATCCATGTTGAACTATGTCTTCCCAACTAGACATTCAAGCTGCCTTTACCAACAAGGACTCCTATCAAAAAGAAGTCAAAGTAACAACTTCCGAAAAAGCCAATCTAAGCTGTGAAGTTTCTGACCTCAAGACTGAGGTGAAATGGTTCAAGGATGGCAAGCAGTTGAGCTCCAGTAAGACTGTCCACATGGAGTCAAAGGGCAAGACCCGTCAGCTAATCTTGGATAATGTGGAGAAAAAGGATGCTGGAGAATATATCTGTGAAGCTGGAAATGAAAAACTGGTCTTTAAGATTATAGTGACAGGTATGACAAATTTGGACCCTATATTTTGGCTCGGCGCATTTGGTCATTAGTGTTTGCTCTTCGCAAGATGAAATAATATATTCACAACTTGGAGTAAAATTATTTTATGACAATCTTGACAGTCTAAGCTGCTATGAAAATTGCATTGACAGTTGTCCTATTCAGGGTGATATCTTATTATTGAATTTCTTCATGAATAGGCAAACTAAACTGGTTGATTGAAATAAACTAATTTTACCTTTTCTTTAGAGCCCAAAGCTGCCTTCACCAACAAAGACTCTTATCAGAAAGAAGTAAAGGTTTCAGCTTCCCATAAAGCCACATTAAGCTGCGAAGTTTCTGACCTCAAGACTGAGGTGAAATGGTTCAAAGATGGCAAACAATTAATCTCTAGTAAGACTGTACACATGGAGTCAAAGGGCAAGACCCGTCAGCTTGTATTGGAGAATGCAGAGAAGAAGGATGCTGGAGAATATACATGTGAAGCTGGAAATGAAAAACTGGTCTTTAAGATTCAGGTGGAAGGTAAGACTTTCTTGGACCTTCATAGTCTACAAACTTCTGTCTTGCTCCAGAACATTTAGTGAATATTTCTTGATTTGTCCCCAGATGTTGCAACTAAATTCCAGAAGGCATCTATGACAAAAGAAACTGTGATGTTTGAATCAGCAGAAAAAGTTATTTTAAAAACTGAGGTTATGTCAGAGAGTTGTAGTGTCAAGTGGTTCAAGGATGGAGTGGAACTAAAAGATGGATCAAAGTATGAGATGAAACAGGAGTGTCGTTCACGCATCCTAATTGTTAAGTCCTCAGAATCCAAAGACACTGGAACTTATTCCTGTCAGTCAGCTGATGACAAGGTGGATTTCAAGGTTCAGGTCAAAGGTAAATGCTCATCTGCAGTTACAAAGCAAGAAGTATAAGTTGTTAAATTTCCCAGAAGTCTAATTTTACATTTTTTTAAAATATTTTTGAATACAGTTGAAATCATACAATTATATATTTACAACTAGTTTAAATGCACCAAAATGTAATTGATCACAAACAAAATGTAATTAAAATATTCCTCTTATTTAAATGACCACAGAGGCACCGTTCAAATTTGTGGGTCCCCTTCAGCCAGTGTCTGCAGTACTAGAAAGTACCATGACACTTTCATGTAGCCTTAACAAAGCCACAGGTAATATCCTTTGGAAACATAATGGCAAGGAAGTTAAACCAGGTGGCAGATTCAGCATCCGCACTGATGGGACCAACTGCATATTGACCGTCTCCGCTGTGGCTCAGGAGGATGAAGGAGAATACAGCTGTGAGTGTAAAGACGACAAAACCTCCACTAAAGTCACCATCAAAGGTAAAAACTGTTCGTGACAAGCTATCAATTTAAGCTTGTTATAAGTAATAATAATAGATAGTGTCAATTACCACTTTAATCCCCCACAGCGCCACGTCTGGTGCGGTTCACCACCAAGCTGAACAATGTTGTTGCAAATGAAGGCAAAGATGCTATCTTCAAATGCTCAATCACACCACCTGATGTGAGCGTAAGATGGCTGCGTAATGATGTTCCCATAATGGCCAGTCCCAAATTTAAGATTGCTCAAGGGGGAAGCAGCCACTCCCTCACCATCACAGCTGTCACTCAGGAGGATGCAGGGGAGATCAGTGTTGATGCAGAGGGCAAAGTGAGCAAAGCCACACTTCAAGTACAACGTAAGGATAACTGTAAATCATAATGCAACAAATAAGCACACAGACAACCTGTTTCTCAGTACAGATATATCAATGCCTTGCAGAACTTCCTGTCACCTTCACTAAGAAGCTTGCAGATGTGACTGTGCAGGAACAGAACACAGTTCGACTGGAAGTGGAGCTGAGCAAGCCCTCAAAAGATGTGAAGTGGATGAAGAACGGTGTGGTACTGCAGCAAGGAGGAAATCTAGAGATTCACGTTGATGGTGCCAAGCAGATTTTGGTGCTCAAGAGTGTGGCTTATGCTGACAGAGGCCATTACTCATGTGAAACCCTAGATGACAAGACCCAGGCCAAACTTTCAGTAGAGAGTATGGCTTCTCTTTTATGTTACACTTTTTGCAATGATGCATAATTTATGACCAGGGCTTAACATTAACTTTTTTGACCACCAGCCAATGTGGCTAGTAGTTTTCCAACATTACTAGCCACTCGCCATTTTCACTAGCCACAATTTTATTGTTGGGAAAATATATTTTATACACATAAATATGACTTTGACATGCTAAAATTACTTGATTTAGAGTTTGCATTATCTCTACATGCCTCCTTATTCATTTCACTTTTTGTGTGTCGTGTATGAGCTTGCTCAATAATAATGAGCAAATGGGTCAGGGTTTCATATATTACAATTAGTTTTCATAATTTTCAGAGCTCAAAATTAAGGATTTACCCAATTTATCTCTGACCACACCATAAATAAACAGTTAATTATTTCTTAGCCACACATTTTAAATGTGTAAACATGCAAAATATAGCTGAATACTATACTTTTTATTTAACAAAACATATACACAGTCTCATGCCCTGGCTAAAGGTAAAAAAAAAAAGATAATTAAACCATATTAATGCAAAAGAAAGCAGATAAACATACTGTGTGATCATGAAAGGATGATCACACACGCATGGTTAATGATAGACCCATAAATAATTTTTTCGAAGAATGGTTAAACCGAAAGCAACTGGCGCTGCTTACAATAAGTCAACTCTGGAACTCTGTAAAGCAGCAAGACTGTAGCCTGTAGGTGCATGTTCATCACTTTTTGTTCAGTCTATTTGAAAGAGAATCGATCGCATCGGTTGTGTTTCTAGACACAGTTGCTTCACAAAAGGAAACGGGAGTGCGCACGCGTTATAAACAGTCGCGCGTATCACCTCAGCTGTTAGCGCGAGTGATAGTCCTCTCATCCGGTATTCACCTGCTTTTCTCGCGCGAAGTTGCGAACGCAATTATTTTTGTCAGTCGTGTTGCTTCTCGATCGCCTGTGCATGCATATTGGACCATCCTTATTGTCGAACCCTGTTTTTAAGAATTATTATCTGGGAAAATTATTTTCAACCAGCCAAAGTGGCTAGTGGGAGTGTTTGTCTTACCGCCGAAATCTACCCGCATTTGGCCGGTGTTAATGTAAAGCCCTGTTTATGATTATATGTAACCTGGTTAATAAAATTACCATGACAGTCATTAACAAAACTGCTCAAAGTATTGTGCATTTCCAAAGGTATTTTGTCTGTGGATTTTCATTCAATTTTTTTTACCATTTAGTTAAGAAGATTCAGGTAGTAAAAGGCCTCAAAGAGATGAAAGTTCAAGAAAAAGAGACTGTCACTATGGAGGTGGAGCTCAGCAAGGCTGATGTAGAAGGTTCCTGGAGCAAAGATGGAATGAAGTTGAAGTCAGGACCCAATATCATTATAACATCATTGGGAAACAAGCACTGCTTGACTATGTCCCAGCTAAAGATAAGTGATGGTGGAGCTATTACCTTTCAAGCTGAAGATGTCCATACTTCTGGCAAACTAATTGTTACAGGTGAGTGTGTGTTTTTGAGTTCTTGATGTTTAAGCCAAAGATAAGGGTTTAATTCAGTATGTTTAGGTTTAATCTGTCATAAATTATATGATGTTTAGCATTTTAACATGCTGTTATAACTATTTGTGTGTGTTGTATGTACAGAGCCTGCTGCAAAGATCCTCAAACCTCTACGAGACATCAGTTCGCCTGAAAAAGAGAAGGTCACTTTTGAATGTGAGGTGTCAAGAGCAAATGCAGAAGTCAAGTGGTTTAAGGTATTGCAATTTGATTTAAAATCATTAAAAATATATATAAATTATGTAGTCTCATATGAGTGCAGTAAAATAAATTAGTAAATATGAGACAAGTGAAAGAATATACAGTGTTTCCTCTAGGAATTTTTCTACATGTGGAGTTATTTCATTGACAAATGTCGTGGGCTCAGTATTAAGTCGAGATCGCATTCATGTAATAGCCTACGAGCATGTCAATCTCTGCTTGAGCGCCGATTTTCTCTGTTCGTGCACAAAACTTCTTGCGCGCCCTCAAATATACGCTGCTCAAGCGCAGATTTTCTTGCTCGCCCTTAAATAAACACGACTGAAGTGTGATTTAGTGCGTTTATGTACCGGATATGTCTCCAGCATTTATTAGATTTGCTAGGAATATTTATGAATGTCTCCGATAGACTTGCGGAGCGGACCGCGGCATTAATGCGTTCTGACCGTAAAGTGAAACGGCTATAAACTCCAGCAAGATAAAGTCATTATATGCAGAGCCAGAGACCTTTATCTATAAATAAAGTATAATTATGGAAGCTGTGTTCATCATAACTGAAAGCTACGCCGTGTTTGCTGGTCTCACGCATCACGCACCTGTCAGTCAGTCAGTCAAATCAGCATGTCACCTTAAACAGGGTCTCTCCAGATATCATAATGTCAAATTTAAGACCTTTTAAGACCTTTTTAAGACCATTAAGTATTAAATTTAAGACCTATATCGCAATATCAAAAACACACGAGAGAAAATGTAAAAGCACAAAATTAGGGGTAAAATAAAGTTATTTAAATTTCGCTCTCTCGCATTACAGCACTCCCGACTTATAAAACTGCGCTTGCGACATTTGTCAGTGAAATAACGGCATACTCTGCCAGCCGAAATCATGTCGCGCGCACTCAAAGCGAACTTCCACAAACACAGCGATGACCTCTCATTCGCCGCGCGCACTGAGTTTAATAACAGAAAGCTGATTGGCTATTGCAAGTTGACTTTTTTGTAGTTGTAATACCGCAAATTACAATTGGACCTGTGAAATAATGAACTACAACACCCCAAAAACCTAGCAACAACAACAAAAAGAATTTAAATGAGCATTAGATGTAGTGTTACATGGACATCGCAAAAATAATACCTGTGCAAAAATATTTAAGACCTAGAACAGCAAATTTAAGACTTTTTAAAGCCATAAATTTTGATTTTTTAATTAAAGACTTTTTAATACTTTTTAAGACCCCGCGGGGACCCTGTTAAAGGGTTAAACAGAACGCACAGCACTACTACGGTCACAGAAAAGTTTGCGCTGTAATTATTCACTTACCTTTTCTCACGTTTTCGGTGTGATTTTAACCCGCTATTTTAAAAAACGATCGAATAATTTGAATAAGAAGCTGTAATGTAGCCGTGGCGGGATAAATTTTGGTGTGGCGCTCCGCCATGGAAGAATGAATGTAGCGGAAACCATGACACATGTCAATGTATTATAATTGCTCCATCAGGATGATGAGGAACTGAAGCCAGGAAAGAAATACGGCATCCATTCCCAGGCCAACAAGCGCACACTTCTCATCCAAAAGTGTGCCTATGAGGACCAGGGCCTGTACATATGTAGAACAACAGATGACAATACTTCAGCCCAGCTCACTGTGCATGGTAAAACAAATGACGTTGAGTGGTACATTTAAACATTACTATAATGTTTTCGAGGTGTCATTTAATGTTTGTACTTGAATTCTTGCAGCAAGAGATATTAAAATAGTGAAGCAGCTACAAGACGTGGAGGTGACAGAGAAAGAGAGTGCATCATTTGTCTGCGAGGTTTCTCATGATGAGGTGGAGGCTCAGTGGCACAAAGGAGATGCCAAACTTAAAGCTGGAGAGAACATAAAAATGAGGCAGGAGGGTGAGTTGAACTGAATGGAATGTGATGGGTATATCTTTTTGAAAGCTTTGGTGAACGTACAGAAATCCATCTAGTGCAGGTTCAAACACAAGCAGAACAATATGGCAAAACATGGGCGTGAGGATTTACGTTCACCCGAAATGTCTCTCTGAAAAACAGAACAATCTTTTCCTGTTTATTTTATATGAGCACTAACGCCTAAGGTCACAAATCAAAGCTCATTTAAAACTTGCTGTTTTAGGCAGAACATATGTTCTACTCTTCAAATCGGTAAAGGCTGAGGATGCGGGTGAAATCAAGTTCACGGCTGAGAAGGCCTCTTCAACTGCTAAACTGAAGGTTAAAGGTTTGTAGAGCTATGTCTGTCAAATCTGCATGCGTTTTGCATCAGACTAATGAACTACAGCCTGGGCTGTGTAGTATGTCTAATGTTTTCTAACAATCTGTAGATTCCCTAAGCCTCCCTTATAATCATTACAGAACTGCCTGTCAGATTTGTGAAGAAACTGAGAGACAAAATTGCCATGTACAAGCACCGCGCTTACTTAGAGTGTCAGGTGTCACGGGCCAATGCTAAAGTCACATGGTACAAGAACAAGTCGGAGATCAAACCCACCAAAAAGCATGAGATCACCAGTGAGGACATCTACAGGAAGCTCACCATTACCGACGTGGACTCTGATGATGAAGACACGTACATTTGTGATGCCATTGATGATAAGACTTCATGTCAGCTACTAGTAGAGGGTAAAAACCTTTTCAGTTATAGTTCAATTTATTGGAGCGAAAGTACAACAAAATTCATGAAATACAACTATGCAAATTAAACAAAAACAGCTTTAAAACTCACTATAATTGCACGATTTTACTTAATTTATAACAGTTTGGAGATCAGTTTTTGACTGATCTGCAACAGACAAGTATGAGCCCTGTATGTAATTTTAATCATGTTTTTAAAGAATGATATATATATATATATATATATATATATATATATATATATATATATATATATATATATATATATATATATATATATATATATATATACATACATACATACATATATATATATATATATATATATATATATATATATATATATATATATATGTGGTATGTGTATGTATGTATATATATATATATATATATATATATATATATATATATATATATATACATACATACATACATACATACATACATACATACTCGGGATGCAACAATACAGTTAGCCTACGGTTCAAAACACATCTCGGATTGTATAAAAAAAAATTTAACTCTAAAATTTCACTGCTAGCCTTTGTACAAACTGGGGAACACATTTATTCCTACATTTTGAAAATAAACATACAAGTAAAGTTAATAAACATAAATTGACCATTTCAAATAAACATATTTGTACTTAAGTAAACATAAATAAACCATCTTAATTGTCTTGGTGCTAAAAAAAGTGCTAGATGGTAGCCTGTAACGCGGATCGAGTGCTTTTATAAGATGACAAAAGCCCGCATCTCCAATAACCGAAAACGGCTGGAAATCTTTAGCAATAATGAACACCCCCACTGCCTTTGTTATTTTTATGTGCATCTCGGAACCAGTTGGGTATGTTTGCTGGAAGGATTCAGTGAGGGATTGTTGATTTTAGGAGGACTTCATTACCTTCTCTGCTATCCTGCCTTCAGACAGTGATATTTGCTGGGTGATGGCGCTGCAGATGTGCAGTCATGGTTATAATGCCTGCACACAGTTATTTTTTGTTCACAGTTTTTTCTTTCATTGGCATTATACTCAATGGCAAAACCGAAATGTCAGCACACCTTAGATATGAAAGTCACCGGCGCTTCCTCGTACTGTTGCCTCACTTCACCGCCGCTCGCCATGTTAAAGTGTGGAATGGTTAAGCGCCCCCTAACTTTAGAGCATAGTGATTGGATATTTACTTTCGGGGAGGAGTTTCCTCATCTCAGCTCGTAGACTTACAGGCACACAAAAACAGTCAATTCGGGGAGATATAAAACGCACATAAATTATTCAAGCGTAAAACCACGAAAACCGCAATTCACAAGTGCGTATTGAACCGTGGAGGTCGTACCGAATGGTTTAATATTATATTGAGAATTGTGGCATCCCTTATATATATATATATATATATATATATATATATATATATATATATATATATATATATATATATATATATATATATATATATATATACATACAATTTGGTTTTCATAAAAGGGTCAAACTAATACTTGTTTTCAGTATTAAGTTTGTAGTTTTCTTCAATTTTAAGTTTTTGCTATAACAAATATTTGACAGCACTATTACATCTCATTTCAACTTTCAGAGCAGGCTATCAGCATAGTACGGGAGCTGAATACTGTTGAGGTTACGGAGCCATTTGCTGCCCACTTTGAGGTGGAAGTCAGCGTGGAGACAGTCAAGCCAGTGAAGTGGACATTGAATGGAGAACAGCTAAAGGAGAGTGCTGATATTGAGATGGAGAAAGAGGGCACCATGCATCGTCTCACGTTTAAGAAGACTAAAGCCTCAATGTCAGGCCCAGTACAGTTTACCGCTGGAAAGAGCAAATCAATGGCTGAGCTCAAAGTGAAAGGTAAGGGACTTGGTTTTTCCAGGAAGTAAGGCTACGTTCACACTGCGAGGCTTAGTGCTCAAATCTGATTTTTTTCTCAGATCTGATTTTTTTGCATGGCTGTTCACACTGCTCTTATAAATGTGGCCAATATCAGATTTGCAGTGTGGACAGATCATGGTCCTAAACTGACCCGCATACGCAAAAGTGCATTACGGAGAGCACAAAATGTCTAATTATCTGCACACATGTGTGCTGCATGAGTAAGCACGTTGTCAGATCATGCTTATATGATTATTACCCTTTTCACAGACAACCACCGTGGTGTAATTCATGAACTGTAAATGATTGCTCTACTACTATTAATGTGTATTTCGGCATTTGAGACCTAAAATAAGTCTCCTGTGATTAAAAAAAAACACTGATCGTTTGTGATTTATGACAAGCGCTGTGCGTGGCGCTCTGACCACCGGTGTAGCGGACTCATCAAGGGATAATGAGCAGCCGCAGACTGAACTGTGAAGGCGGAGTTGGTTTATCTCCGTTTGCGGAGTTATTTAATGTTACTTCGTTATAAACAGCAGACACGTGCAGCAGGGTGGTTTAGGTGCTCGAGCATCAACCCTTTTTTTTTTCTCTCAGAGAGAAAGTTCTTCCTCATTTGCACCCGAATCACCTATCTGCAACACCCACGACGCTTTTCGGCTTCGCGATCAACCCGTGCCTCAATCGTTAACCAGATTAGTCAACAAGCACCATTTATGCCTTCAAAATCTTTTTCAACATGAACAACCAACTTTCTGTGCTGCTGTAATCACCCTGTGTGCTGTTCTACTGTGCTGCTGAGGGGTAGTTGATGTCTGCAGCACAGATTGATGACGCATGTCACCCAAAGATTACGTAAAAGTCACATGAAATCCGACATGACCGTTCACACTGCGGTTGCATTGCAGAACATCAGATCTGAGTCTGATTTAAGACCACATATGAAAGTGGAACAGATCTTACCTGATAAGATCAGATTCCATGCGGTTTGGGTTGTCATCACCTGAGTCACATGAGGGGGAAAAAAATCAGATTCGGGCCACATTTACCTGCAGTGTGAACGTAGCCTTATTTTCATTGAAGGGTGCTGTAGTTGACAACATTTCCAGGGCTCAACAATAAGGACTGCCCGATGGCCCGGGGCCAGCTTGAGAGACACTCGGGACAGTAGACAAGATCGTTACTTGCCCGATTGGGCCAGTGCTGCACAGTCACTAAAGTTTAATTTGCCTATGACAGTGCAACCATTTGTCAATTGTGTAGAATCGAGAAATGGTTTGTGCTTTCAAGCCTTTAAATGCTACCCTCTCTGTGATGTCATAAACACCATATTGCTTTTCAGTTTCTCTTATCTGATTGGATATTGGGAACATGTATCTGGTTATTTTTGTCTGTAACTTAGTAACAACCAGTACATCGAAGAGACAGCAACATGGCGGCAACATCAAATTATGAGGCTAATGTCTTGGAAGCAGACATTTATGTGGGTACAACAGGTTAAAATGAAGCGGGGTTTGGCACAGTTTGTCGTCAGTTTGGCAAAGCAGCCACCTTTTGTTAAATCATTTAGAACTGCAATAAAATACCTGCATGTTTTCCATAGTGCACTTTTTGTTTCCATAACACTTTGAATTATTAACCAGTATATGAAAATCAGAGATGTATAAAGTACTAGAGACCCATACTTAAGTAAAAGTACAAGTGCTCTATCAAAAAGTGACTTGAGTAGAAGTAGAAGTGCTCTTTAAGCACCATACTTAAGTGGAAGTACTAAAGTATTCAACATTTTTAGTACTTAAGTATTGCAAGTAGTTTATTTCAAAATTTACTACTCAAGTACTGAAAGTAAAAGTACAAGTATTGTGTAATGTAGTTATTAAAGAAGGCAGTCAAAAGACATCATATTGTTTTGTTTATTTTAAATATCTTTGGGGCACTTGATTAAGCAGAATGAAAAGAAACATGGCTTACGATACTGTTTTTCTCTGTAAATAGTTTCTATGGTACAAGAACTCACATCGTCAGGCTCTTTTACCAGAAAATCACTTCACTGATGAGATAATTCAGCATGTTCATTCATACTCTCTCTCTCTTTTACACACACATACACACACACACACGCACACACACACACACACACCTAAATGTACACTCTCACACATTCATACACTCTCACACACAGTTCTCTCACTATCTCTCTCTCTCTCTCTCTCACACACACACACACACACACACAAACACACACACACACACACATTTTTGTGAATTGTGGGGACATTACATAGGTTACAATTGTTTTTATACTCTACAAACTATACTTTTGAATGCTCTAACCCCAAATCCAATCTCTAAACCCAACCCTTACTGGAAATTATGTGTAGTTTTACTTTCTGAAAATAAAAAAAAATATTTAGTGTGATTGAATTTTATACATCTCCTCCTAACATCTGTGTAATACCGATGTTGTTATACATATACATGGGCGCACACACACACAAACACGAAAATACACTCTTTTACACTCTCTCTCTCTCTTACACACACACAGACGCACACACAGGTACAATCACACTGTTTCTCTCTTACATGCATTATTCACTCACACACACTCACACTTTGGTAGTTTTGAAGTTTGATTGGTTAATACCACAATAAACAGGAGTTATGTCTTCTGGAAGCAGTCGTGAAACTAAACTAAACAAGCAAACTAAATCCTGTTGCACTAGTTCACTTGATTTTGATTTTATTGTAAAAAAAAAAGGAAACCAGGAAAGCGTGTATAGTACTGTGTTAAAAGAAAATCTAAAATACTTTATGGCTTATGCCTATGGTTTAGTATTAATTTTTTTAATTTTGATTATGTTTTTAATTAAATTGGTCTTGCACTTCATATGTTCTGTAGTATATTTATTAATTCTGGTACTTTTACCATAAACCAACATCTTAACCAGTTGGTAGAGGCTGATATTTTAGAAATTATGGGATGTGTTGAGAAAAAAATGCATTGACTGTGTTAAATAGCGACATTATGAGTTAAGAAATGCAATAAAAAAAATCTATTGCTTTTGTCTTGGTGTGACAGTTAAAGGGTTTTTTGTAATACAATTTTGTTCTTTAATACAGCAGTCAGATATATGAACTGTACTCTTAATTTGACCTGCTTAAAGAAAGCACTCTTTCTGAATGTATCAAACAAAACTCATGCACAGAAGACAGCATGAGCATTTACAGCTAATAAACTCATGTCAATATTATACCGCCTGCTTTTTGAGCGCTGACAGGCGAGGTCTTATGATGATTGGTTATTGGTGATTATCTTCATCTGCTCAAGAGAAAGGGCTTTAGAAATGAACCGCTGTTCACCCATGGCGGGAAGAATACGCGGTTATCACAGGTAATAGACACAGTGGAGAAAACTTGAACATCAGGCACGCTCGTGTCTGGATGGATTGACAGCTTTAACAGCCAAGAAAAGAGGGAAAGTTACCTTACAAACAGGCCAGCGGGTCAAATGTCCAAAGTGAGAAAGAGAGAGGCAGAGGTGAAGTTTTACAACATTTCTCCCTAATAGTAAATTAGCGGCTCGTGTGCCGCCTTCACTCGCGCCTCCGTCCTCCGCCATAGTATTGCGACATCGCGCATAGGAGATAAATGACGTCATCACGTAATCACCGGTTATGACCTATTACTGAACTGATATCGATCCTTTTGACACCCCTAGTAACGAGTAACGATGCAGCACATAAAAAATCTATCGGAGTAAAAGTATTAAACTCATGGAAAATATGTACTTAAGTAAAAGTGGAAGTAGGAGAAAAAAATAATACTCCAGTAAAGTACAGATACTGCCTTTTAGTACTTAAGTACAGTAGTGAAGTAGTTCTACTTCGTTACTATACATCTCTGATGAAAATACATTAAACACAGTAACTTCTAAATTTACAGACATTAGCCCCTTTCACACATACAGACCTTTCCGGAAAATAGCCGGCAATTTTCCGGAAAGGTTGTATGTGTGAACAGGTCCTTTTTGAAAATACTGGTAAATTCGTTCTGGCTATTTTCCGGAAAGAGAAGTTGTAACATTACCGGCAATTTGCCGGAATGCTGCGCTGTGTGAATGCAAAGGGAAGATTGCCGTAATAAGCGCGTGCACGTCTAGAACGTGCTGACGTGAGACGTCTGCTTTAGCCAATCACAACAGTCAGACGCATTTACTTCCGCGCGGTTTGTGAGAATAAAAGCCTTTGAATATTTTTTCCAGACACATTTAGCTGCTAGAAGTTAGTCAGATCACGTTTATATGTTCTTCTTAATGCCAACTGTGTAAATAATCATCGATGAGATGCTTATGATAAGCCGTTGTTTGTTTACCTTCAAGCTTTGCGTGTGCCTGTGAAACAGCCTGTGAGCGCCTGCACACGCACATATTATGAACATCTCGACATGCGAAAGTGATCCTGCGAAAGTTGTTCACAATATTGATCATCTACAGAGTTTGTAATTTAGTCAAATGTTTACAAATACAAGCGCAGCCGTTTAAAGCTCATTTGTGGTGAATGATGTCAGAATTTACCGGTATTTTGGAATGGATGTGTGAATGCTCTTTTCCGGAAAATTTCCGGAACGTCCTCGTCTGTGTGAACAGCGCTTTTTTGAACATACCGGTAAAGTCGTTCCGGAAATCTTCCAGATATTTACCGGTATCACTGTGTGAAAGGGGCTAATGTTTTGACGCATTATTTAAAGTATGTGTCTAAGAAATAGCTATTAACTTGTTGTTTTTTTTTTGGTGGGACCAGAGAAAATTTTGGCAGGGCAAGTAAAAATCTGACCTACTGGCCCGACCGGTCCAGTCGAAAAAATCCTTAGCGTTGAAACCTGATTTCTGTTTAATTGTCACTATTTATATTACGCCACAGAGCGTCCTATTGAAGTCCTGGAGCCTCTCAAAGATGCATCAGCCAAGGAAAAGACTTCCACCACACTGTCCTGCAAGTTCTCTGCCCCACCAAAAGAAGTGAATTGGTTTAAGGGTCAAACAGCTTTGGAGGCTTCTAGCAAGTACAGCATGAAGCAAAAGGATGCCAGTGTTCAGCTGATCATACAAGCTTTGAATGCAGAGGACTCTGGAGAGTATCGTTGTCAGGCTGGTGTCTGTGAGAGCAAAGCTGTTCTCAAAGTAGAAGGTAAAGTCTTCATCAGGACATTGAAGCATGTTGTTACAAACTGCATGAACTTTATACATCCAACCCAATGCTGTGTGCAAGAGCTTGGCTTTGATTGTGGCAAACATTTATTATATAGCTACAGGTGGTGAAACAAAAGGCGTACTGGTCATGCTTTTTGATTTTGTTTCCTGACATGCATAGTGCGTAAAATCCAGATCACTAAACATCTCACAGATGTGGAAGTGGATGAAGATGGCGATGCTTTGTTCACCTGTGAAGTTAATTATGCTGACGAAGAGGTGCAATGGACGCTTAATGATAAGCCACTCTTCAACAATGAGGTCAACACCATAACCCATGTGGATAAGACCCATACGCTTTCCCTCAAGAACTTAGCACCTGAGGATGGTGGGAAGGTATCATTCAGTATAAGGGATGTTAAAGAAACAGTCTGCTTAAAGGTCAAAGGTGAGGTCAAATGAGTTACTAACTGTTTTAAAGAAATGCTTTGCATGTATGACTAAAACAAGACTTTGGTTTACTTTTTTTGACCTCCAGAAAAGAAAGCCATCTTCCTGAAGTTGCTGGATGATGTAGTCGCAGAGGAGAAGGGTACAGTTACACTTAAGTGTGAAGCCTCAAAGCCTAGAGTTGCCCCTGTGTGGCGTAAGGAAAGTACAGCTCTGTCGGCAGGCAAAAAGTATGAGCTCCTGCATGATGGTAAGTCCTTGGGACTGAGTATCCATGACATCACACAAGCTGACGCCGGAGAGTACAGCTGCGATCTTGGCACAGATCTCTGCAAGTCTAAGGTCACCGTTAGAGGTATGCCAACAAACTATCATATTACTGATGTTGTGCAAAGACTCAGTAGTGAAAGCAGGTTAAGATAATTCTATGATATTTTTGCTCTTGACTCCAGATATCCACATTGGGATTACTAAGCGAATTAAATCAATCGAGGCCAAAGCAGGCGAGAACTGCACATTTGAATGTATTTTGTCCCGGGAAAGCTCAGAACAGTGCACCTGGAGCCTAAAAGGCCAACCTATCAGTGATGGAGGCCGTTTCCAGATAAACAGCAAAGGACGCAAATATACATTAATAATCAAAGCAGTCTCAGCTTCTGATTCCGGTGAAGTGGTCTTCTCTATTCAAGATTTGAGTTCAAAAGCAACACTTTCTGTTGAAGGTGAGAAAGCAAGACACACAATGGAAACTTGAACAACAAAAAAAACTAAGTGTTACACAAATCAAAGTGAAGTTTATTCATAAACTAATTTTGAAGATCACATGCTTATGATTGACACGGCTGGCCCCGAGTCAAGCTAATGTACGAACCACCAATCAGACTATTCCTAACCCAGTATAAATAACCAAACATCTTACCTTTAGTCATCTTCGTCTTGAAGAATCCCCCCTTCCACCCCTTCTCCTCCTCTTTTCTACAGGGCAGCACGGCGGCCCAGTGGCTAGCACTGCGGCCTCACAGCAAAAAAAGCCTCTGGCTTGGGTATCCACCCAACCGGACAGCATTTTCGTGTGGAGTTCATGTTCTCCCCGTGCTTGCGTGGGTTTTCCCCGGGTCCTCCGGTTTCCTTCCACACTCCCAAAAACATGAGACTTAAGTAAATTGACTAAACCAAATTAGCAGCAAATTCAATTCTGTCAGCAACACATCACCTTAGCAATCCTTACGTAGCAGGAGGGGGGAGGGGGGTTCTCACGATCTACCCGAGCTCAAACTCCCCTCTCGTCCTGCAACGGGAGGGAGCTCCGGGCTCGAGGATCTTATGAGCTCGGGGCTCTCTCCCGGGACAGCATGCCAAACTAGCTTATTACCAATCATCAGCTAAGTGTGAACTCTTGAAAAAAGGTTTTGCATAATTATGGCATATCTTGATTTTTGGGATGTAGGTGAAGCTCCAAGCATATCTAAAGAGCTTCAGGGCGTCAGTGCTAAAATTGGTGAAGATGCCACATTTACCTGTGAGCTTTCTCAATCTGGACTGGAAGTAAAGTGGTCCAAGGATGGCAAGTCTATCAGAAAGAGCCAGAAATATGAAATCAGCCAGGAGCAGACGCTTGTAAAGCTGACTATCCGCAATGTCACTGATAAAGACTCTGGAGAATACAGCTGTGAGGTCACAGGTGGTCCAACCTCCAAGGCTAAGCTGGAGATCAAAGGCAAGCATATTAAACCTAATGGTTTTAGATTATTTCATTATATTCAGAAATATATAATGCATCCAATACAAAAAAATTCACATATACCTAAAGAGAAGATATGTTTATGTTTAGCAGATCTGGCCAACAAATTCATTTGTGAGTTAAAGGATGCCACTGCAGATGAAAATAGTGATGTGTCCTTTGAATGCGAGACTGCTCAACCTGCCACTAAAGTCACTTGGTTGAAAGGAACAAAGGAGATCAAGGCCGGAGGAAGATATGAGCTGACACAGAAGGGAGCTATCCTCATCCTCAAAGTGAAGGATCTAGAGAAGAGTGACAGCGAGGTTTACACCTGTGACATTGGTTCTACAAAGACTACAGCCAAACTGACAGTGAAAGGTAGGAACATGTTTCTATTAAGGGAAGAATTCCTTCAGAACTCTTTCTTTCTTTGTGTTCATTGCAATGTGTTGGCTTAGCTAGACTATAATAAATTGAAGGAACACACGTCTTATGGTATTTAGGCCCAATCCCAATTCTATTTTTGTACCCATACCCCTTTCCCAGAGTGTGAAGGGGAAAGGCTTCAAAATTTACCCCTAAGAAACGGGACACCACTACAACACCTGCACACGTAATCGCAATCTCTTACTACGTATGACATTGATGATCACGACTGCTGTAGTTATTTCAGTTGCGTTATATTTTGGTATTGATCTTTAGAAAATCACTGAAGGTATATGTCATGTTATTATTATGATATAATGTGGCAATAAGATCGTAACAGTACCGTGCATTTTCACTGTGGCCATATTCATCTATGTAAATGTAACGGAGGCCAGCTAGTGTGTGCTGTGCAGGTAAACCTCACTCCTCTGACCTCTAAAGGTGCTCTAGCGACAGACGCTAGAGGCCATGGTTTTTAGCCTCCTTGTTAAGGCTGATTTATACATATGCGTCAAACGCCGGCGTATGCTACAGCGCTGACGCATAGCCCTTTGCCGTGGCCATCGGCGTCGCTGACGTGCACCTCTCAAAAATTGTAACTACATGTCGCAACGACGCATAGCGCAAGCTCTGTGATTGGTCGGCTTGGTAGCGCTGACGAGTCTGGGCGGGACCGAGAGCCGCGCGAATGGCGTGAGCGATTGTTTACAACTGTGGAGTCCCGTGAAGGAGCTCCGGATGGAAAGTTTTGTTTTGTGTTTACCTCATAGTTAAAGTTGTTGCACGTCCGCCGGTTTCTGCCTCAAAATGAGCGAGTTTGAGCCACTTGTGCATCCCGGAAGTGTTCAGGAAAAGCAAGAAAGCAGCGAAGAAACTCGACACAGAGGAACATTTACACCTTAACTGCCAGCTAGCGTTTCGGAAGTGTTAATGCAGACCAACAGAGACAGCGCGCAGAAGTATAAATGCACAGCCACGCGCGTCACTTGACGCAGAAGTATAAATCAGGCTTTAGAGCAACCGACCCCCATGCGGAAGGTCGCCGGTTCAATACCAGCTCTGAGCGGGTTGGGTGGTGTAGAACCGGTGGGGTTACATAAACACAGGAAAACATCATTAACATTTTACCAGACACTGCAAAAAGCTCATACCCAGCCACTAGGCTTTTCTGAAGGGGATTCAAGTGTCAGAATGTTGTGGGACTGTGATACAGGAGTTATTATTAGGGATTATAGATGGCGAAATTTAGCGTTTTTTTATTTTAGCATTTTTTTAAAGCATGATGGTAAAACACAAACGCCGTAATGAATGTATTCAAATGTGTGGTGGATTGTTGTAAAAATTCATAATAATGACAGAAAAAAACTAATTTGTGCATCACCTTATTTCCATGAGCAGCCATTTTCCCATTGTAGCTGGTGTATTCTGGAAAATTTTCTTACCCCTTGGTTTTGCATGTGGTCCTGAAAAATCTTTGTTTCGAGGGCTGTCTAGCCCTTCCATTTAGCCTTACGTCTTCAAGCTAAAGAGAATTGTGACATCCCTAGCCCTTCACGGGAATGCACAAAATGAGGGGTAGAAGTAAGGGCTAAGGGGTAGAATTGGGATTGGGCCTTAGTCTTGAAGTTTTTGATGGATTGACTAGTATTTTTTTCATGTTTACATTGCTTGTTTCAATGCATTATTGTTCACTGACAGAGAAAATTATCTCATTGGTGTGTATAACAAGGTTAAGATTGGTACATCAGAATCCCTACTAAGCTCATGTGTAGCAATGGTACTGATGTCAGATGTCATTTAGATCTCTAGAAAGTCACTTTGTTAAAGATAGGGTTAGTTCTTCATTTGTGTTATTGCTGAAATTGTTATTACGTGTGGTTTTTATTTCATTAATTTACAAGAAACCAAAGTGCTGTTTTTATGAGTTTACACTTTTAACCATCGAGCATTTGCATGTATCCTGAATCCTTGCCTAAATCATCTGTAATATTAGTTTATTTAGCTTTTTTTAAAGATCAGAACAGTTTTTATAAAGTTGTGACAATTCCAGTGTTTGTCAGTATTGTTTAATATTTTAGAAGTGGCACATCTGCTTTTGTGCTGTGTTGGTTTGTGAGGTTCTGTTGGTCTTGTCTGGGCTTTGTGTGTATTAATGTAGTTCTAGTGCATTCATGTGATTAATGATCATTGTGCCTTGTAATTATGTTTTACGTTTTGATGTAAAACTACACAGAGCATCATTATAACAAGCTAATTCCTTCATCGTCTCAACCAAGCAATCCTCCATCGTGTCTTTTGGACGTTAAAACTGTGAAGAATCATTTTAAATATATGATACTTGTTCAATCTCCAGTGCTACCTGCCACGTTCAAGGAACAGATGAAGAACCAACAGGTCACAGAAGGTGAGAAAGTCTTACTTTCCTGTATGCTTTCCAAACCTGGCTGCCAAGTGCAATGGAAGAAGGGAACTGAATGTCTAAAAAATGGGGGAAGATACCAGATAATGCAGAGGGACACCATCTTTGAGCTACAGATTTCAGAATTAGCGGTTGTAGACAGTGGAGAATATTCTTGTGAATGTGGAAATGAGAAAACTACAGCAAACCTTGTTGTCAGTGGTATGCATAAAACCTTATTCATTTACATGCATATATTTGTTGATTTAGACTCAGTGCATGTGCAGTCAAGTTCACATCTACTCAATCCAAGTTATTAATTCACACATTTATGTCTTCACACAATCGATCTTCAGCATTACCGGTGGTCTTCAAACATGAGCTACAAAGCCAAGAGTGCGAAGGAGGAGACACTGTTACTCTTAATTGTGAACTCTCAAAACCTGGAGTACCTGTTGTCTGGAAGAAAGGGACACAGGTGCTTCATTCTGGGGAAAAATACCTCATCAAGCAAGATGGGGCTAATGTTGAATTGAAGATTGCTGACCTCAAACTTGAAGATGGAGGGCAATACACATGTTTGTGTGGGGACAAGAAGACTACAGCAAACATTAAGATCAAGGGTATGAAATTCAATCAATCTTAGGAATGTGAATGTCTTCTTTGCCATATTTTATTTATTTCTATAGGTTTACTTGTATAAATAACTAATAGGTAGACTTTACTAATTAAACAAATCTACTAATCTTGCTTTGTAAGATGTTATGTGGCGTTATGAATGCTTTTTCTTATATCAGGGGTGTCTATACTCGGTTCTGGAGAGCTGGTGCCCTGTAAAATTCAGTTCCAACCCCAATCAGACACACCTGGGCTAGCTATTCAAGCTCTTACTAGGCTTTCTAAAAACATCCATGCAGGTGTGTTGAGACAAGTTGGAGCTAAAATCTGCAGGACACCGGCCCTCCAGGACCGAGTTTGGACACCCCTGTCTTATATTGTCTATTCTTGTCTTTGGATGTTTTTAATTTGTTTTTTTTTCATGTTGGGCTTTTAGATATCTGTTTAGAGTAGAAGTACATCATACTAACAAACCATTTAAATGCCAATTGCTTCTTAGCGCTGAACTTCAAACGAGAACTACATGACATGAAGTGTCAAGAGGCAGACAGTGTTACTCTTCAATGTGAGCTTTCCAAACCAGGAGTTCCAGTGGTTTGGAGGAAAGGAACACAGGTCATCCATTCTGGAGAGAAATACCACATCAAGCAAGTTGGCTCTACTTTTGAGCTGAAGATCAATGATTTAAAACTTGAAGATGCTGGAGTCTATAGTTGTGATTGTGGCTTTAACAAGACTTCATCTACCATTACAGTCAATGGTAGGAAAGACGTACTGAATGTACAAAGCATTAAATCAACATATTATTTTGCCAAGAATGGAAAGACTTCTCTTCAGTCTAGTTCTTTAAGATTGTCTTGATGTGTTTGTGTAACATGGTTCCAACATCTCTTCGTGGTCTTTTAGCATTACCAGTGGTCTTCACACATGAGCTGCAGAACTTGGAGTGTGATGAAGGTGGCAGTGCTACTTTGTCCTGCGAGCTTTCCAAACCTGGTGTCCCTGTGCAATGGAAAAAAGGAAGCCATATTATCCTGTCTGGAGGAAAGTACACAATCAAGCAGATAGCTTCCAAGGTGGAGCTGAAGATCGCTGATCTAAAATGTGAAGATGAAGGAGAGTACACATGTGTATGTGGAGACAAGACAACCACAGCAACAATGAAGATCAAGGGTATGAATCATTCTTAATCTTAAGTTTAATTCTAATTATTCTGCACTACTCTGACAACCTTATTGTAAACTTATTGAAGTGTTTTTTGTGTTGTTAGGAGGTTTGTGTATATGTTTGTTGCATTTGTTATATTTTCAGTGAGATCATACAGTTGAGTTGAAAAGCAATGGCTGTATGCAATTGTTCATTTCAGGTGTTTTCATACAATTACAATGTTACTAATGATATAAACTTACACTTTTGGTAGGAAAACATAATTATTCTGGAATTGACTAAATATAGCTTTCAGATAACTTGTATCCTGCTGCAGCTCTGCCTGCTGTGCTGTAATACTATATAGTCTGACAGACATCTGTTTTGATGTTGCCTCAGTTTTTGTCGTCATTGCTGTTTCTTTAAAGGGCCATGAAACCCCCTCGTTTCAGTAGGGTGTTTTCACACCTCTACTTTGGAAAAAGTCAGCAAAGTGGGCGTGTCCAGCTCTGTTTAGGGGGGAGTGTCGGAGGAACTAAAGTGGGAGGGTATGGGAGTGTCTATTTGGGCACGCGCGAGTTTCAGAGTCAAAATACACACACAGGAGAAAGTGATGGTGTTTACATGGACATCTGTAGTCGAATTATTTGCCAAATTATTAAACGGTGGACTTTAACTGCAGTTTGGCTCTTTCATTCAGGGAATTCATTCATGTCCCTCGCGACAAACGAGATATTTGATTCGAGGATCTGCTCTAAGCGTGTTTTTTTCATGCAATGTTTGATACCGCACGGCGAATGAGAGAAAAAAAACCTCCGCATTTCCCGGAAACTTAGATGCACATGGCAGGTTGCGTCAGAAAGCCGCGTGTGTTATTCCGGTCACTAAACCCTACACGAGGTTAAAGTTTGGTTGTGGTGCTAACATGTTTACACTCGGTGCAATAGTTAACTTAGTTCGATACGAACAAACTAAATAAACAAAGAGCACTGGTCGCTCACTTACCAAATCTGTAGAGACAGGACAATCACCAACAACTAGAGCCGCATCTTTATGAAGAGAAGACTACAAGCAAATCCAGATCTCAGCATTTGCAGATGAAAACAGCTCTCAGGTAAACAATAATCCTCCTTAGACACGTAAGTTATTGTTGTCGAGCGTCGCGTACACTGTTAATCCACACGTGACTCCAGATGAGCTCTCACAGAGAGAAAATGAAAACAAAACTTAACTCCAGCAAACTATAAAAGCAACACTTCACGCTTGTTTTGCCAACACAACGTGGCGTCTCTGTCGTGTAAACACTGTGACAGAAATGAATATTAATGAAGTTGCACAATAGAGCACGCTGATTGGTTTGAACCAAGCCTTACTCATGCATTAATGCATCACACTGTAAGACGTAATAAGACACACTCTGGCTCAGACGTCCAGTCTGCACGCTGGAATACAACGCTATTATGTCATGGCCGTGACGCAGCTTCAAAAATTCGTTTCAAACAGGAAGTACGAATTTGCTTGAAATAACGCAAAAACAATCAATTTACACTTTTTAGTGAAATATAGGTGTCCTAATAGTGTTTTTAGCAGTGTGGGACACATATACGACTGTCAACAGCTCAAAAAATGTGTTTTGGTGTTTCGTGACCCTTTAAGCTAGTAGTCTCGATTTCAGTGCAGTTCATATGTAGAACAGAATAAGGATAAAAGGCTTCATATGATTTTACATGTAATGCTTTATTTCTGATGTGAATGTGCTTTGAGCCATGGTTTTATGCATTCTTTGACATACCAATTGTTTGTGATTCTATCTGAAAAAATATATACATATTTTGATGCAGTTTTGAAGGCCCAAACACCTTCGTATGAATTGGGACATCAAAAGCAGTCTACTGAGAAGGGGGCATCAGTCGCTAGTATGAAGTTCAAGAGTTCACACTTATCTGATGATTGATAATAAAGCTAGTTTGGCGTGCTGTCCCGGGAGAGAGCTCTGAGCTTAAAAGATCCTTGAGCCCTGGGCTCCCTCCCGTTGCAAGGCGAGAGGGGAGTTTGAGCTCAGGTAGATCTCGATGACTCCCCCTCTTGCTTGTTGTAGCTGTTGTCAGATATGGATGCTGAAAGGTGTACTCAGAGTTTAGCTAAAGCATTTGGATTAATTGTTTAGGGTGCTTGTTTTTGAACTGTGGGAGGAAACCGGAGGACCCGGGGAAAACCCACGCGACCACGGGGAGAACGAGCAAACTCCGCACAGAAATGCCGTCTGGTTTGGAAAGGAATTAAACCAGGGGCATTCTTGCTGTGAGGCAACAGCGCTAATCGCCGGCCACCGTGACGCCCGTTTGAAAGGAGGGAAAGTAGGGTTGGGTGGGGGGGTGGGGGGGTTCTTCAAGACGAAGATATTGAGATGAGAAAAGTCTGGTTATTTATAGTGAGTTAAGGATCGTCTTATAGGATAATCAGTCATTAGCTAAAGTTGGAACAGCTGTGAACAATCATGAGCACGTGATCCTCTCGAAATGTGTTTATAAGTAAACTTCACTAAAAGTACTGATTGTCTGTGCTTTATGCTTTCTTGTTCATCACTCTCATTTGGACAAGCTAAACTGTCTGAAATCAGTCAGGCTTTAGGTGCTTTGATTTAATGGTTGTTTTCTTTTTAAATAGCTTTTGATTCCGAATGTTTGCTTGTTCTGCTCTATATTTGCCACTATAGTTAAACACAGCTGGCACAGGCATTGCTACTTGAGTTTTATGATCTTCATGGTTTTGCCCAAGAGCCACAGTTTACACAAATGTGTCTTTTTTCATAGCACTAAAGTTCCTAAGTCCTTCAGCTATTGCTGAAACAGACTCCCAGAGGCAGAAGAAAGACAAACAAGCAGAGCTCAGTGGTATGAAACTGATGTGCATTTCCTGTCTATCATGTACTGTGGAATATGTTATGTGCTGATGGAAATGTGAATCCCGTTCTTGTGAATGGAATGGCATGAGGCCATGCATTTGTTTTCGCATTACAACATGTGCACTCTGTTTTGGTGTATTTTGTTGCTAATCAAAGACAATCTACTACATTTAAACATCTTGCTTAAGCACCCGACTTGCTTCAGATGTACTCTTCAAGCGTTTTTTATTTTTAAGAAGTATTGCTTGCACTGCACATTTACGATCTAACAAAATGTTTTGTTTTATACCGATAGTATTTACGTAAGGGAAAATTAAAGTGCATTTCCCAGAGATGGGTTGCAGCTGGAAGGCCATCCGCTGTGGAAATAACGTGCTGGATAAGTTGGCGGTTCATTCCGCTGTGGCGACCCCTGATTAATAAAGGGACTAAGCCGAAAAGAAAATAAATGAATGAAAATTAAAGTGCATGTAGGCTATTAGAGTACATTAATTTGTTGGCCTTTTAGTTGTTATGTTCTTATGATATTCATTGCTAATTAATTTTTTATTTATTTATTTTTTTGCTTTATCTGCATCACTGCATGTTCCAGTCTCATTTTTACATTTATCAAATATAGTTGACTGTAGCTACACTTTATAAGGTTGACTGCAGTTGTTGTATGTTTTCTATTTTGTACTTGCTGAAGTCAAAGGTGTAAAGGATGGGAATGGATGAGAGTTGTATGGAGGAGATTACCAGCCTGCCCGACATGACATTCATCAATGTTAGTGTACTTGGTTTAAGGCTTTGTGTATAGGAGCACAGATGCGTTGCATTGTCAAATGTGACTGTCAGTTCCAAAGACTTAAATATCCTGGATATCAGTTATTATTTGTGTCCTTGTCCTCTGATTTGTTTTATTTCCACAATATATATATATATTTTTTAGATTGGTCTTGGAGATGTATATGAAGTGGTGGAGGTGTGTGTGATTTTTGGTCAATTTACTGTGCAATGTGGTTATTCTTTAGATATTCCTTTTCCCTAGGCAGTTTTATTCCTTATATTGCAGGGACAGTCTTTCATTGTTAATTTTGAATCTATGATTTTAGTTAGATTTAAATCTCTAGGATTAACACAGTTACTTTGTCTGTAGCAATTATCCATAAAGTTCTACAATGGTATTTGCTCTACAGCATTGTTATCAGGGCTCAACAATAAGGACTGCCCGATGGCCCGGGGCCAGCGTGTGAGATGCTCGGGACAGTAGACAGGATTGTTACTGGCCCAATTGGGCCACTGATGCCCTGTTACTAAAGTTTAATTTGCCTGTGACTACTTGTCCATGTTTTGTACAGTGATGTTTTGTACAGTTTGACGTCAGTTTTGCAGCCAAGCCATCTTTTTTTTTTTTTGCAATAAATTTGAATTTTGCTCATTGTACATTTATTAAAAATTTTTAAATATTTAAATTCTAGATTTACAAACATTTTGACACATTTTTCAGTTTTTTAATTTGTGGCTAAGAAATAGCTATTAACATTTTTTTGGTAGGGACAGTGAAAACATTGGCAGGGCAAGTAAAAATCTGAACCACTGGTCTGATCGGGCCAGTAGAAAAAAATCCTTAGCGTTGAACCCTGGTTATGGAAGTAAAATGTTGCGGACATTGAGATTTACTATAACAACAACACCACCACATCATGTCAATTGCCTTTACATAGATTTTCTATTTTGGGATTTTTCTTATTTTAACACAGAATAGTTTAGAAAAAATGTCTTAAAGTTCTAACTTTAGAAATACTCAATCCCTATTTCAACAGCTCTTCCTATTAAATTCATGCAAGAACTGCTTAACCAAGTGGGTGATGAAGATGGCAGTGTTACTCTGTGCTGTGAGCTCTCAAAACCTGGAGTTCCTGTGGTTTGGAGGAAAGGAACTCATGTGCTTCATTCTGAGGGAAAATACACCATCAAACAAGTTGGGACTATTGTTGAGTTGAAAATCACTGATCTTAAACCTGAAGATGCTGGAGAATATGCTTGTGATTGTGGAGACAACATCACCACTGCTAGCATCAAAGTTAATGGTAGGACTGAGCTTTTAACCTTCTTTGACACAGAAACATCTTTTTTCTACAAGACTGCCCTTTATAGTGCCTTCACTTACCGTTGGGTAGGGTAAAATGTATACTGGCTGCTCTAAAGTTACAATTTGTTGTTCTAACTTATAGTTTGTTTAATACTACTGTGGTTGTTTTCGTTCAAATATTCCATGAACAAAAATGTAATGGGTCATCTTAGAAGTGGAAAGGACTTTTGATTATGCATAGTGTCAATTCATCTTGTAAGATCCTTTTCCTGGTTCAACATCTTTGCCTGATTCCTCAGCATTACCAGTGGTCTTCAACCATGAGCTTCAGAATCAAGAGGTTCAAGAGGGGGACAGTGTTACTTTGCACTGTGAACTATCAAAACCTGGAGTTCCTGTGGTTTGGAGGAAAGGAACTCAGGAGATCCATTCTGGGGGAAAGTACAACATCAAACAAGTTGGGGCAGCTGTTGAGCTGAAGATCGCTGGTGTCAAACCTGAAGATGCTGGAAACTATGCTTGTGATTGTGGAGACAACATCACGACTGCTAGCATCAAAGTTAATGGTAGGACTGATCATTTGTTTGAACGTTCTTTGACAGATGAAAGTTTTTTTATCTACAAGGCTGCACTTCATTATGCCTTCACTGAAGGTGGGATAGGGTGGTGTATGGTGTTCTGCCTTTATGTTTTATAGAGTAACAAGTTAAAAGCCTAGATCACAGGTGTCAAACTCAGTTTCATAAGGGCCACAGCTCTGCACAGTTTAGTTCCAACCCTAATTAAACACCTGATCAAACTAATTGAGTCCTTCAGGTGTGTTTGAAACCAACAGGTGTGTTGGAGCAGGGTTGGAACTAAACTGTGCAGAGCTTCGGCCCTCCAGGGATTGAGTTTGACACCCCTGGCCTAGATTTTATAGTGGTTTATCTTTATTATATTATGTTATGTGGTTATTGTTGTTAAAATATTCCAAGCTGATATAAAAGCAGCAAGTCATTGTAGAAGAAAGTTTTACATCTCTCAGTGGAAAGGACTTTTGGTCATGCCAAGTGTCAGTTCCTCTTGCAAAATCCTTTTCCTGGTTCAACATATTTGACTGATTCCTCAGCATTACCAGTGGTCTTTAGCCGTGAACTACAAAACCAAGTGCTTCAAGAGGGGAACAGTGTTACTTTGCAATGTAAGCTATCAAAACCTGGAGTCCCTGTGGTTTGGAGGAAAGGAACTCAGGAGATCCATTCTGGGGGAAAGTACAACATCAAACAAGATGGGGCAGCTGTTGAGCTGAAGATCACTGATGTCAAACCTGAAGATGCTGGAGACTATATTTGTGATTGTGGAGACAACATCAGCAGTGCTAACATCAAAGTCAATGGTAGGAATGAGCTCATATTTGAACCTTCTACAATAAATTAGGATGTTTCTAATCTGTCGAACATTTTTTATAATGCCTTAATATGGGAGCAGTGGAAAAGGTGTTTATTGGCTGGTCTTGTGTAGTGCATTGTCTTAAAAGTTTGTAGCGTCATGATGGTTGTGTTTTTGCTTCCTGGAAGTTTTTTTTTTTTTATGGAATGGATTTAGTCCATGTCAAGTGTCAAGTTCATTGAATAGATCCTGGCTAAATAACTTCGCCTGATTCCTCAGCATTACCAGTGGTCTTCAAGCGTGAACTACAGAACCAAGGAATTCAAGAGGGGGACAGTGTTACTTTGTGCTGTGAGCTATCAAAGCCTGGAGTTCCTGTGACTTGGAGGAAAGAAACACAGGTGATCCATTCTGGAGGAAAGTACTCAATCAAGCAAGTTGGCTCTTCTGTTGAGCTGAAGATTACTGACGTCAAACCTGAAGATGCTGGAGACTATGGTTGTGATTGCGGAGAAAGCATTACAACTGCCAATATAAGGGTTGACGGTAGGAGAAGACAGATTTTTCCATCTTTCTAATATATTTGAAAGTCTGTTACATTCATCACATTTTGGAGAAATGTAAATGATGCCACATTTTATTATAAAGACAAATCTATTCTCTTTTTGGAATTGTTGTATTCGTGTATACCCCGTTCTTACTTTCCTAGAGTTCAAAACTACAAATTTATGAAATCTTGCACCTTATACCACTCTTTGAATTGACAGCACTTCCTGCCATCTTCACACAAGCACTGAAGAACCAGACAGCTGTTGAAGGAGAGAGCATCAGCTTCCAATGTGAGCTTTCCAAACCAGACATTCCTGTGGAATGGCGCAGGGGTGAAATTGGCCTTTGCCCCTGTGCTAAATATGAATTGAAGCAACATGGCCACCATGCACAACTGATCATACATAACCTTGAACCTGAAGACTCTGGTGACTATATTTGTGACACTAGAGACCGCCAAAGCGTTGCATATCTGGAAGTTAAGGGTAGGCTTAGATTGAACCCTTTATATGATAAAAATTCCCATAAACTTGATGACCCTGAAATGCATTTACTGCCTCTACAGCACTGCCAGTTCTTTTCAAATCATTTCTGAAAGATTTGGAAACTGAAACTGGGGAAAATGCAGTGTTTCGGTGTGAACTTGCCAAGTCTGGAGCCAAAGTCATCTGGAGGAAAAATAAGAGAGTAATAGAAGCAAGCAACAAATATCAGCTGAAGCAAGATGGAGCTGTTGCTGAGCTTATCGTTTACAAGCTGCAGGAAGGAGACTGTGGGGAGTACTCATGCGAGACCGAACATGATCAGACATCTGCCAAACTCACTGTAAAGGGTAGGAATCGCCTGTCCTTATTCTTCCTTCCTTCCTTCCTTCCCATAAATGATCATCATTTGTTGATCACTCATTTATGCCATACCATCCAAAGTACTACATCATTCATTCTCTCTTATACACTTGTCCTTGATCTTAGATCATCTTACATTTCAGTTCACGTGATACTTTTTGATTTTATTAAAACTTCCAAAATCATACGTTGTTATATTATTTTTTTATTCGTTTGTTATTAGTTTTTGCATTTCATATATAAAAAGGATAGCTGTCTGTCTTGACCTGCAGAGAACTTTCTAGAAAAGCTTCTTGCGGATGCTAAATGGGGCCGTTTACTGGGCACTTTAATCATCTTTTTTAACCTGACTACTAAACGTTGTATATTTAGAGTAAACTTGTCCTAATTGCTGGTTACTTTCTTTGCAAAATGAAACCTGATTTTGTTTTCAGAACCTGAAATCACAATCTTAACTGGCTTGAAGAGCTGCATTGTCAACGAAGGCGAGGATGTTCATTTTGAATGCCTGGTCTCTCATGACAATGCAGTCATTGTTCAGTGGACGCTTCAAGATGTTCCACTACAAAACAATGAGATGAATAAAATAGGAATGGAAGGCAAAAGGCATACACTCAGACTAAGAAGTGTAACCCAGAAAGACTCAGGCACTTTGTCCTTCCATGTGGGTGCCCACACTTCTTTTGCTTGTCTCACAGTGAGAGGTAAAATTTAGATTATCTAAACAAAGTCATTTGATTCAATTTATGTCACATCTTGAATTATCAAAGTGGGTTGCAAACACATGCACTGTTAGTACACATGTTGAGTGTCTAATTTCTTATATGTATTGCATTTATCTTCATTTGATGCATGCTTTAACGAATGTTTGCAAAAAACAATATAATCGTAAGGTTATGCTGGACTGCTTTGGTATGTGTTTGACCATTTCACTACAGCACAAATAATTTTAAAAATCACATTATTATTATTGTTGTATTATTGCATGTATGTTATGTTTTGCCTTGTCACGTGTTAGTCATCTATAACAGAAGTGCTGCAAATTTTTTACTGATTTTCTCTTAAGAAATTCACACTTTTGTCCTGACTCCATTTATAGACAGCAAAGGAGATTTGTTGACATCTCAGGGTGCTTTCACACCTGTGAATCGATTCAGTTGTTCCGAAACAGAGATTACAATTGTTACATTGTTGCTCTTTGCTCTTGGAGCGGTTCGCTTTCACACTGCAAAGTTTCTAATCAGACCAAAAGAGCTGAAACAAGTCACGTGCGAGTAAACTCTCCTTACATTGGTCAGTGTCAAGGTTTATTTTGCAGCGTCCCGCTCAGCTGTCAGGAGAGGTGGTGGTTTGGTGGTGATTGACAGGGAGCGCACGCGCGGCGTGTCTGAGGAGAGACGCAGTGGGGAAGGGTGAGAAGGGTGCGCGACGATGCCTATTTGAGGACCGGGATGGAGACGCGATATTACCGGGAGATCATCACTCGTTTGCGGGCATCCGGAGACTCGCGAAACTTCCCGCAATACTCATAATTCTTTCTTCATCTAGCCGTAAGCCTATTACATATACATAAAATACTGTGATTTAACCGCGCTCGGATCGGATCGCTCACTGCAATCGAACTGCTCCAGGGTTCGTTTCAATCGAGCCGAGACCACCTCATTCAAGCGATCTCAGAGCGATTACTTTGGCGCAGAACAGAGCGCGATTGCCCTGTTCACATATGCCAAACGAACCGCGCTAACTGGGCAAACGAGACACGTTCCGAAACAAAAGTGTAGGTGTGAAAGCACCCTCAGTCTTCGAATTTGCATGTTTGGGGTATTACACATGTCTTAGAATGTGGTCTGTGTATCACTGTTTCCAGCAATCCCAGTGCTATCATTTGCAAAGGAGTTGACAAGCCAGGAGGTCACAGAGGGAGGCAGTACCTCGTTACGTTGTGAAACTTCAATCCCTGATGCCAGTGTGACCTGGAAGAAAAACACTCTGGTCTTGACTGATGGAAAAAAGTATTCAATAAAGAGGGATGGCACAATCCATATATTGGAGATCCATAAGCTCTCGGTGGAAGATGCTGGCGAGTACACATGTGAAGCAGGAGAAAAAAAAAGCAAAGCTACATTGACTGTCAAAGGTAAAATCTTGATTCTTCATAAGAGGCAAATTCAGTGATTCAATGTTCATCTGCGAAAACAAAATTAGAAAATATTAGCATCTCAAATTTAATTAAGTAGTTTTTGATTTAAATTATATTTTTCAAAATCGTGTAGTTTAAAAAAAATTTAATTAGGTAATAGAGATTTACTTTTAGTAGATAAAACGTAGCATTAAACAAAAAAAATCAGTTGTGGATATTTACCTCAATTGACTTTTTAGAAGGTCCTCAATAGTCCCTTTCATCACGTTCCTTCCATCCATTCCCAGAATGTGTAAAAATCACAAGAGAATTAAAGGATGTGACTGTGATAACGGGCGAGGATGCTATCTTCCAGTGTGAGGTGTCCCAAAAAGGGGTTACTAATGTCGAGTGGTGGCTCGGCTCCAACCACCTTCAAAACAATGACTTGAATCAAATCAGCTGCCAAGGGAGGGAACACAGCCTAGTGCTGAAAATGGTCACACCCGATGATTCAGGTGACGTAGCCTTTGTGGTTGGCCCTATGAAGAGTGTCGCCTACTTGATGGTGCAGGAGAAACCCAAAGGTAAAAGATAAATTATGGCTACAACTGTACGCTAGTAACAAGCAATCATCTGTCTGTTTTTAGGGAGTAGATGCCCTCATTTAATGCAATCATAACAAATGGCTTCTTGTTGCTTTTCCATCTGCTTTGGCCATTCTACAGCTACTCTTCAAAACAGCTTGTTTGTCTTTTGAGTTAGAGATTCTTTGTTTTTTGTTTCTGAAAGTTTTGGTCTTGTCTACAATTGTCAAAACATGAGTTTTGTAATTAGTAAACCTCTTTTCATATACCAGAATATTTGGTTTGAAGTGTCTGAGTTTCAGAATCTCCAGGCAGATTATTTGGTGTGACAGAACTTGGGTTTGGGTTTCTCCTGTCCATAGTTGTATTCTTAGAGAAGCCTCTGGACATAACTGCCAAAGAGGGTCAAACAGTCACACTGTCCTGCATGACCTCCGACCCTGAGGCTGCTGTCGCCTGGTACAAAGATGAGGAGATGATAAAGGCAGGGGGCAGATATCTGCTCTACAAGGATAGAGCCGTCCATCAGCTTCGCATCCTTAGGGTGGAGGAAGGGGATGCAGGGCTGTATACATGCAAAACCAAAGATGCAGAAAGCTGTGCCACCCTTACTGTTAAAGGTAAATGGGTTTGCAGGCCTGTGACTTTGTTGTTTTGAATTTATCAACATGCCTGAGCATAAAGTCAATGCAAATGGACTGCAAGACGACACAACTTATGTTCTGAAAATCTATCTCTTTGTAACTGCCTACCTTGTGATGCAAAGAAGATTGCGATACCTTGACGGGTATCAGCCTTTTTAAATCGGACATTTACAACTTCTTATAACTTCTTTTCTCATCCATCATCAGGTCAACCTGCGTACTTCCGGAAGGAGTTAGAGAACCAGAATGCAATAGAGGGAGATAGTATCATCTTGCGCTGTGAGCTCTCTAAGCCAGTTAAAAGTGTAGAGTGGAGAAAGGGAGGAGTGGTGCTACAACCCAGTAAGAAATTTGAGTTGAAACAGGACGGATGTGTGTTGGAGCTCCATGTCCATGATCTGGAACCAGAGGACAATGGCTACTACACTTGTGATGCTGGAGACCAGTTGACCACAGCATCAATCACAGTGCAAGGTATCAAAAACATGTTCAAAAAATTTGCAAACTGTATTATAATTTCTGCAAACTTCTGTTATAGATCGAACAGACACAAATTGTCTTAAATGGGCTGGGAGTTGATTGAAATCTGTAGCTTTTGAAAAATGTACTTAAGTCCAAATTTCACATGACCTTTCTAATGCATCCATAATGTGTGTAGTATGTTTAGACACCAGTGATCTCTGGCTATCTGTGTCTGGTCTCTGCAGAGGCTGAGGTCCTCATAGTATCGGGTATAAAGAATACAGATGTATTTGTGGGCGAACAGGCAGTTTTTTCCTGCCAGCTCTCTCGTCGTGCCAAAGGCAGAGTTCAATGGTGGCTAGACGGCACTCGTTTGGAGAACAGTACCTTCAGTGAAATAAGTATGGGTGAAGATCATGTCCACACTCTTACCCTAAGGAACCTTTCTCCCAATGATTCGGGTACAGTCCTGTTCAAAACAGGTGCCCTGACGTCCTCAGCCAAGCTGTTAGTGAAAGGTACCATTTGGGTTGCAGTGGCCTGATAGTACTTTGCAGCTCTGAGATCTAAAAGCTTAAAATTATGCAAATACCATTGGACTAAATTTGTGTCCATGAATTTCCTAAAAACAGTCAGTGTCTTATTTTCTAAAGCATTTTTTTGTTATAGTTAGCTATATTTTTTGTTATAGGACCTTTTTTGTTATAGTTAAGCTGTTGGACCATAAGTCTACAATAGTGTCTCAGTCAATTCTCTTGCGGACTGATTGTCAGTCCTTTGAGTATTGTTGTGTGCTTTAAAATATGCCATACATTCACATTAATACCAAATTACTTATCTTTAATATTATTAATAATACTCAAAATTCAATTTGTCTTTGCACGGACTACCCTGGATAATTCTTTGCTTAAATGGTCATAAATGGTCTCTGTCCTGCATCTGTTAGTTCACTGAAAAAATGCTGTCAACACACAGTAGGTATGGTCAGCTATGCAGCGGATGTTCTCATTTAGTCATAGCCATAAATAACCTCCAAATATTCACACTGCATTTATCGATAATAAGAAAACAATTCACCTTCTGCATGCTTTTGCAGCTCACAATAGTCTGCTCTTCAAAAATATGAATACAAATTTATACAAACTTTTGCACACAGTATACTGATGCCATTGCATCTCTTGCATATTTTCAATTGTCGGACATTGGACTAGTTATATCATACACAGATACTCTTAAAAAGTTACTGTAAGCTATTTCAGTTTTAAATATTTATCAAAGAAAAGCAGTGTGTTGTCTTGAGTAATTAAACTAAGCTTCTTATAGAATAAAGTACAGTTACAAGCATTGATGCATCATAATCATCATCATGCATTTCAAACTTGAAAGATGAAAATAACTCAAAAATATAAAAATTAACCAGGCTTTTTGGTAACCAACCAACAGACAATACCATTGTTTTCTGTAATGAGCAACAAACAACTCTGTTAAAACTTTGGTAGGCACATAAGGTAGTTTAGCATTTCATGACCCTTTAAGTGATTAATAATGCTATTAATAATGCAACCCTGATTTTTTTTATTATTATTTTTTTTTTGGCATTAACCAAACCAGATTTTTTAGATGCCAAGACCTTACATTATTTTACATTATTTACATGCAAGTAAAAAGGGTTGATTACAAATTCTATAAAATAATATATTTTTGGGAGATTCATGGATGCATGTTGTCCATGTATTTTTGTCTATTTGGCTGCAGTATCATGGCTTGCTAATTACTTACTAAATTGGCATACTAATCTTTAAATTACACTGATTTTGGGCTTACCTATTGTCCAGGCCTCGATGCTAAGGATGTTTGCTGGTTCTGATGTTTTGTATATGTTAGGACTGTGGAAAATGTAATTAAATTCATATTAATCAATCAAAATTAATTGTATTAATATTTGCTGAAAAACCCTCCCCCACCCCAAATGGATCAATTATTAAAAGGTTCTATAATCAGTATACACTATTTGTTTTAATTGGGCTTTATTGGACAAACAGTATATACTGTATGTCATAGTCTTGCATGTAATCTAAATCAATCCATTATGCACTCATCAACCTTAACTACACTTTTACTGCATGTACTTGTTTCTAGAATTTGCCATTAGTTTGATTTGACACTGCAGCTAGGCCTCTGATAATTGTTGTTGGCCATGTCCTTGGTCAGTTTGGAGTAGAGAAGCAAAAGATTATGCATTTACCATACTTAATATTTGACTTTATAAGATTGTAAAAAACTGTACTATTTGAATGCTTCTAAGTAAAAAAAAAAGCAACAGCTACATCAGTGGCTTAGATGATAGATGAAGTTGCACCCGAGCCCGGTTGCATCAGAGCACTTAAGCTTACAAATAACCTTAACAAACCTAATCATTATCAATAAATATTCCATTTTAATTATCTAAGCGTTCCCTTAAGCCAGGGTTATCCAAACTCAGTCCTGGAGGGCAGGTGTCCTGCAATTTTAGCTCCAACTTGATTCAACCCAGCTGCAAGGATGTTTCTAGACTGCGTAGTAAGAGCTTGATTAGCTAGACCAGCTGTGTCTGATAGGGGTTGGAACTAAACGTTGCAGGACACCATCCCTCCAGGACCGAGTCTGGACATCCCTGCCCTAAGCATTACTACAAATCCTAAGCTACAATTTCAACTTAAATTTAAGGGACCAAAATAGCTCTTTTAAGTGAACTTAAAATCAGAATATATACAGTATATTCATAAATAATAAAGCAATTAAGAGAAAGTAGCAATGGAAATGCAATACTTTTTGTGTAAATGAGTGATTGATGAGTTGTACAAACTTTAGAGATTTTGCATATTGATCTAAAACAATAATAGTCTTTCATTCTGTCCAGTTTTGGTTTGTTTTTAGCTTTCTGTGGTGTTTGGAGGAAAATATGTTAATACAACTGTGGTTTAGCAAAGGTTGGCTTTGCGGTTCATTGAGTTCTGTTTACTTTGAGATGCAGTAACTATGGCAACTACAGCACTCATTGTCGTATGTTGCCAGAAATAGTGACATGCTTCATAAAAACACTTTGGTAAGGGTGGCAGTTTAGAAGTTTGCTGCAACGTTCTAAATGATATCCTTTGGCTCATGGATTGTCCCCCTCATGGATACCCCTAAGTCAAATTACTTAAGGGCATTCATGCAACCGGGCCCAGGCTTGCATTTTAGTTGCGATTTAGATTAAATTCCACCTAATAACCGAATAGAGGCTTAAGTTGACAAATCTACTCCAAAGTGCACTGGGGTTCTATAAATATTACTTATCCCCACCACCAGATCCCAACGTGGAGGTGGTCAGTGCAATGGAGGACCAGCATGTAGCAGAGAAGCAGCCTGCAGAGTTCATCTGTCAGTACTCCCGGCCTGTCAAGGCCATATGGAAGCGAAATGGTGTACCTGTGCAAGCAGATGGTCGCAGGGTAATAATGGAACAGGACTGGACTGTTGCGCGGTTGTACATTAGCTGTGTGGAGCCCCAGGATGGGGGGATATACTCCTGTGAGGCAGAGGGAACCTCTGTTGTGGCACATCTCAGGGTGCAAGGTGAGCACACCTGTAGACGGAGAAAATCTGTCTAAAGAAAGTCATTTTTAATAAAAGTTGTATTATCATACAAGACAGTTGTGACTTACACAAATAAGGGCCCACCACAAAGGATTTTAGTGGAATATATTTAACATGTTGATGATTTCAATCACATACCACAATTTCAGTGGTGAAAATGAGTGAAATGTTAAAATACTCTGATCCAGATTTGAAATCTAACGTGACACACTCATTTAAATTTTGGGACAGTTTACAGTAATTATTACAGGCACTTTATAATAATTAAATTTTTTTTACCTACATTTACTCAAGCCAAAAATGTGTTTTATTGTTTATTAGCAACATCATCTGGCTGGCTATGCAATAACTACGAGCTAAATCACAGCTTTGTTTGCTTCTCGCACTACTCAATGCTAAATGCTACAGTATATGAACGCTTGTATGCTTTTAAAATGTTGGAAGAACTTAGTGAGATTTGTGTTTACTTCAGATGTTGTTTTAAGGTCAAAATGTCTTGTCTAAATTCTTTCCAAGTCATTTTATTTTATAGCAGTTTGGTTAAGACTGGTGTTTCACAGATGTTGGGTCTTTCTTGCAGCTAAACCCATAGACATTCTCCAAGAGCTGAGTAACATGGAAACCATTAATGGTGGGGAAGCACTTTTTGAATGTTCCTTGTCACGACCTGAAAACAAAGATTGCCGGTGGTTAATTGATGGCAAACCTGTAAAGGAATCTGCTAATGTGGAGATTGTTTCATTTGAGAGTGGTCGACGACATCTTTTGCTTTTAAAAGACTTGCAGCCTTGTGAAAACACAAGGATTACATTCCAAGCTGGCACTTCATCAACTACAGCCCTTCTGACTGTCAAAGGTATGATACTTTTTATTAAGAATAAGTTAGATAGAAACGTTTTATGTCATGAGTTTTCCGAAAGAAAATGTATCTTTAAACTTACAGGCCCAACATATTTTCTATTAAAGCTTTTTTTTATTTGCTTTTTTAAAAAGCTGCTGTTAAATGTTTATGTTTTTTATTTTATTTTTGAACACTACTTAAACTTAGGACTTTAGACTTATAACATATACATTAAACATGTATAAATAACAATTTTTAATTATTCACATTTTCTGTACAGCTTGGCAACTGAAGGTGGTCAAACCACTGGAAGACAAAACTGCAATTGTAGGACAAGAAGTTGAGTTCACATGTACTTTAAATGAAGCTGTGCCTGAGAATGAAGTGACTTGGTATGCAAATGGAGTTGAGCTTCAACAGAATGACCAATGGGCCATGGGAACCAGTGGTTCTTCCTACAGCCTCATTTTGAAGAAAGCACAGGCTCAGCCCACACAAGAAATCACATTTGCAGCTCGGGATGCCTTATCATTGGCGAAACTAACTACAATCGGTAAAGCTTCATTTGGTTAAATGTTCGTTTAAAACTTTCCATTACTTGTTGTCTAACCTAGTCTCAACTTTTCTTGCTATTTGCAGCTGTGCCTGATCCCCCTGAAGACCCTGAGCTAGTGAGTAAAGGCCCAACCTTTATCACCTTGTCTTGGTTTACCCCTCTAAGTGATGGTGGAAGCCCAATCATTGGATACCGTGTGGAAATGCGTCTAGTAGATAGTGTCCTCTGGCTGCCCTGTCACACAGAACCAGTTTTTAACACTGAATTTTTGGTTGAAAACCTCATACCAGGGGCAGGTTACAGGTTCAGGGTGGCAGCTATTAACCGTGCTGGCATTGGAGAGCCTGTCCAGCTGCCTCAAACTGTGACACTCGGTAAGTGGACACTCACAGAGTTATTTGAATTATTCAAAGTAATATTACATGGTGAATACGATGTATGTTGATCTAACCCGACTGCCTCTGCAAGTGTGCCTTTACAGTGTGCCTTAGATGAGGGTTCCTCACTACAGGTTCTGGAGAACTTTTCTTCAGAGTTTAATTACAGCTATGCTCCTGGAACAAACTGACACAAGTTTATTATTTGCTTTAAACATTTTAAATTAGAGTTGGAACTAAACTCTGCAGGAAAGAAGCACTCTTGAACTAGATAAGAAGAACCCAGCCCTAGATGCTATAGTAGCAGTAGAGCACTAAGAACAGTTTCAGATGGGTGTATTTTGTAGTTGTTGTAAATAATTTATGAAGAACCCCTCTTTGTTCTTGTTGAATTCTTGATGGATTCTTTCAATTCCTCTTTGATTGGACTTCGGTCTTTAGATGCACCAGTGACCATGACCAAAATGTTAAGCACCTCTGAGCTTCACAAAGGAAAAATGGTTCGTTTGGAGTGTGAACTTTCTGCAGAGGGCAAATCAGTAGCATGGTTCAAGGACAACAGAGAAATAGAGGTCGGGGTCAAATATCAAATGGTAACGGAGGGCAAGAGCCAAGTTTTGCTCATAAAAGATTTCCAAACTACAGACCAGGGTGTCTATTCTTGTTCAGCCTCGGAAGAGGCAAAGACTTCAATCAACCTCAACCTTGAAGGTACTTTCATTAAACCTCGATTTTGGCTTGCTATACTTTAGTGTCATTGTTGTTGTTTTTTGTCAGTTTTTATGTTTAGAAATATTTTCTGTATGTTTTTGTCACTGTTGAAAACTTTTCTTTTTGATTTTATTTACAAGATTAGTCTCTTTTCAGTCTCTTCCCAGCAACTTTGTTACAAATTAGAATATTTTCTGAAGCATGTACTGAATATTTTAAATACAAGTATTTTATATGTGCAGATGTTAACGACATTTAATGTCTTAGCACGTCTGTTTTTGTCTAATTCATGTTTAACCTCATGTTTATGTTACTAAGCTTTAGTGCCACTTCCGGGTTACCAGAGTTTTATTGCAGAAGTTCCAGTTGCAGAGACATATTGTTGATTTGTTTAATATGAAGTTTTTGTCCAAAATAAAAATGTTTGAGTGAGACTGATTTATGATGGCTCCATGATTACAGGACATGATGGTACACTTTCTCAGGATGCGGGCAACCAGCCCAAACTGCCTCCTGAGGCTGCCTCTGAAGGAGATTTACATGCTCTGTGGGAGGCAGAGGCCAAGAAGAGAAGAATGAGTCGAGAACCCACATTGGATTCAATTTCAGAGTTGCCAGAAGAAGATGGCAAAGACAAAATGCAAAAGAAAGATGAAAAAGAGCCTGCCAAAGAAATAAAAGTGAGACCTGTTGAGCCAGGCCCAACAATCACAGCAGAACCAAATCTCTATACCAGTTCTGATGAGGAATCTCTGAGTGGAACAAGTTTGGTGTCTTACCTTAAGAAAAGCAGCAAGTCCTCCATGACAGTGGAAAGTCAAACTGAGACTGTTGCCTCTAAGAAATTGTATGAGCACTTCCAGATGACTGAGCAATCCGTTACAAAGACATCTGTGGAGCCACTCATGGAAGCTCAGAATGGGGATGAGTTGCAAGAGGCTGCTGTCAAGATTCAGGCAGCCTTCAAGGGTTATAAAGCTAGGAAGGACATGCGACCAGTCTTCAAAGAAGTATTTAAGGAGCAGACTAAGGAGCCCAATGGGACAATTCATCTAGAGTGCATTGTGGAGGGTAAGCCAGATAAAGTTCGCTGGCTGAAGGATGGAGAACCCTTAACAGATGGCAAGCACCACCATATTGACATTTATAATGATGGCACCTGCTCTCTAGTAGTGACAGCTGCCACAACCAAAGACACTGGTGTATATACATGTGAAGTCACCAATAAATTTGGCGTTTCCACCCATAGTGGGAAAGTCACTGTAGGGTCACTGCGAGAATCAGTGCGCCGACCGCTCACTCTGGGGTACAGTGCTGACAGTGAAGCTGAGAGCTCCTCAGGGAGCGAGATGGATGAGACTTTACGTCAGGCAAGTAAACGGCTACGGCGACTTCTTCGTACCCGTCTTCCTCCTGATGTGGAGGAGGAACCTTTTGTGAGTGCAGATGAAGGAGATTTACCCCCACAAGATCTTCAGTCCTATCGGGAAGATGACCAGTATATCTACATCCGATTTGATAATCGTACAGAAGCTCAAGTGACTTCCCTGCGGTTCCAGGAAATGTTTACTTATCAAGGAGTGCCAATCGAAACAGCCATCATACCAGCGGCAGGTGCTAAGGTAGAGCTGCGTATAACAAAGATGGCCCTCTCTGAAGATGGCTCCCGAACCCCAACTCAGGACCAACCGATGCCTACTTTCATGACAGGAGCCCCTGGTATGACAACTCTTCCATATAGTATTACTACAAATGTTTTACTGTTGTTTGGTTCTTCATGAATTTGCATGGTGCAGTGTAAAATTTTGTTTGTCAGCACTTTTGATGTTTAATAAATGTTGTAAATTGCTTTAGATGTTAAAGCAATGGCATGTCATGTTTTTGCCTGGTTTAGCATCCCTGCTCAGATTTTGCTTTGTTCTGTCCTTTTTTGGTTTTATTTGCTCTTCGTCGTTATCTTAATTGCATAACAACCTCCCAGCGGCACCTGTCTTCATGACGGAGCTTCGTAGCCAAGATGTTCCTGATGGATTTCCAGTCAGTTTTGACTGTGTAATTGTGGGCAAACCCCCTCCCACTGTAAAATGGTTCAAGGATGGAAAGCTGCTGGAAGAAAATGATCACTACATGATCAATGAAGATCAGGAAGGCCGTCACCAGCTGATCATCACAACTGTGCTGCCCACAGACATGGGAGTGTACCGATGCATGGCAGAAAATGACAGTGGTATCGCCTCCAGCAAGGCTGAGCTGAGGGTGGACAGTGAGTACACTGTTAAAAGAAAATGCTAATTAAAACCCAACACTCACTAATTTACTCAAGAAAGCAATGTAATCCAAAAAGGTGTATTAACAAAGATGACATTTTCTTTTACCAGTCAATATGTGTAGCATGCAAATGCATGTGCTTCCTGAAATTAATGGTTGTTTGTGACTAGATGGCCCTGAAATGCACATAATATATTAACAACATATTTAAGATGAATGTTATTATTACTTAAATTGTATTAGATAAGCACAACTAATCAAAAAAGAATTAGTCCTTTTACTGCAAATTTCTTTTCTTAATTTATTTTAATACTGATTATTGTTGATTTGAAAATCTAAAGTTTCAATTTCCCCCCCAAATATTAATGATCATCATGCACTTACCCTCACTGCATTACAACAAAGCCTGATTTTAAATGAAGTTTCACAAACTAATTTCGAGAGGAGCACGTGATATGATTGACTGCAGCTGGCCACTCATCTACACTCATTGGCTAGCCAATCGGATCAATCCAAACTCACTATAAATAACCTAGCTAAGATCTTCGTTTTCCGAAGAAACCCCCCATCCACCCCTTCTGCTCCTTTCCTCTTTGCCGAGGGGAGCTCTCGAGAACACCTGACCTTGTACTCACCTCATTTGCTTTATGGACCTGGCGGGAGCCCTGGGCTCAACTATCTCTGAGCTCAGGGTTCTCCCCCGGGACAGCATGCCAAACCTGCTAACTTGCTAACAAGTTGTCAAACAGTATTTAAGTGTGAACTCTTGAAATTCTTTGAAATGGAAGTAATCTTAAAGTCCCCTCTCACCATGGCTCAGAATTATCACTTAATATAAATCACTTGTTACTAACTTTTTGAATTGACTATATTTGGATTTGAGAAGTTGGACACAGGGCAGGATTCTTTTTTTTAGCTTTATACTTGCAGAAATTTTGTAGCTTTACAGTTTTACAAGCACTCTGGATATACAATACAGCAATATTTAATGGAAGGTTAAAAAATGACAAGGGTAACAGTAAATGCAGGGTTCAACGCTAAGGATTTTTTCTACTGATCCAATCGGGCAAGTGGTTCAGATTTTTACTTGCCCTGCCAAAATTTTCACTGGCCCCACCAAAAAAAAAGGGAAGTTACTAGCTACATTTTAGCCGCATATTTTAAATAATGTGTCAAAAATAAAGTCTGCGAATCTAGAATTTCAATACTTTAAAAATTGTTAATAAAAGTGTTATGCAAACAAAAAGAGCAGTATAGAAAATGTGGAGGTATTTTATTGCGGTTCGAAATTATTTAACAAAAGGTGGGTGGGTGACTTGTCAATCGGCAAACTTTGCAAAACATCACTTTTTTTTCACAATTTTTCACAATTACAATCACAATTTTTTTTTGTTGCGTTGTTCACACGTAAATGTCTGCTTCGAAGACGTTAGAAACAGACATTTTCTTTTAGCCTTATAATTTGATGTTGCTGCTATGTTGCCGTTTCTTCGCTGTACTGGTTGTTACCAGATTACGGAAGAAAATAGCATGCTCAAAACATCAAATCAGAGTAGAGGAACCAGAAAGCAATATGGTGTTTGCGACATCACAGAGAAGGTAGTGTTTAAAGACTTAAAAGCACAAACTTTAAATGCATGCAATTGACAAATAGTCGCAGACAAATTAAATGTTAGTGACAAGGCAGCACTGTCCCAATAATGATCCTGTCTACTGTCCCAAGCGTCTCTCACACTGGCCCTGGGCCACCGGGCAGTCCTTCTTGTTGATCCCTGAAATGATTTTTATCTTTTGGTTGAAATGTTAAAGATAATTTTAATACTCTTGATTTTTAAATATTGATTCAGTTTTGTCACTGCATACAGAGTTGATTCCTGGCTCGTAGACCTTTCCCCATTCTGTGCCCCTCTCTCACGTTTCATTTCCTGTCATTATATCGTCCTTTCAAATAAAGGCCAAATGCCAATAAATAAATAAATATTGATTTAGTTTCTTCTATTTAAAGTGTCTTGCAGTTCAGACTATGACACAGCCGCAGATGCCACAGAGACATCATCTTATGTCAGTGCTAAAGGCTATGTTTCCAGGTAAGATTTATTTATTTTGTGTGTGAGTGTGTGAGCCCTTTTTTGTCCATATTTCAAGTAAAACAATTTTTTGTAAAGATGCTGCCAACACATATCTCATTTACATTTCAAGCTTCAAAATGGGCTTTGTTTGGTTTGCTGTTTTAGTTCGGAGCACAGAGACACAGAGGCTTTTGAGTCAGTGGCAGAGGATGAGCTACTTCCTCAGGTTGTCGATGAGCTACATGATTTGTTCCTCAGTCCTGGAGCACCCATAGCCAAAATGAGTGTCAGGGTCAAAGGTAAGCTGTGTTTTTTTCATGAATGTAAATTCTGTTTAATTTCAGGTAACCTGTTCATTTCTGCACTATTTATTACAAATATATTCTTTTTTTCCATCTGTTGTAGTGTTGTCACGATACTGAATTCTTAACCTTCACAATGGATCACATCTATCTAATGCAAACTCTTACATCTAATGCAAACTCTTACACTCCAGAAACGAAAAGGGTTTCAAATGTTTGTTTGTTTTTTTTGTTCAACACCTTTCTGCAGGATTTCCCACACCAAGGGTTTACTGGTTTAAAGATGGCACCCCACTTCAAGCCTCCAGCAGAATTGTATTGTCAACGGAGCGAGATCAGCACAGTCTTGAGATTTTGGATGTTAAGCGTGAAGATACTGGAGAATACTCAGCTTACATTAGCAATATAGCTGGCTCTGCTTACTCTTCAGCACAAATGAATGTACTGGGTAAATATTCATCTTATACTTTCAAGACTTATATGTGGTCGCTTATGAGGTCTTTGCAAGATTGTGACAGAAAAAAGGGTCTGCTAAATCAGTGGTTCTCAAAGTGGGGGTTGGGACTGAGGGTGGACAATGAAGGGGGGGGTCACCTGGTGATTTCCAAATATCAATTTATTTTTATTAAACCATAAGAATTACCATATTTTATCCATAACCTACTGAAAAGGAAAAAAAAAATTGTTTATAGTTACTATATAGTTACTATAGTAGCTCATAGTTACTAGTTCTATTGGATTGCGACCCCTGGGGTAATCATTATATTACAGACTTAGCAATAGCATCAGATGCAGCAGATTGATTTTATAATACCAGGTTAAACTTTCCGGCACATTTACAGCACTTACATACATAAATAAACAAAGAATAGACTTGGGTCTATTGGTGTGTGTGCGTATTTGCATGCAAGTTTTCTGTATTTATAACCACCTCAGGGGATATTGGGGGTCGAGAGTCACAGGCATTGTTAGTTTGGAGGTCACTGGCTGAAAATTTTGGGAACCCCTGTGCTAAATGACTAAATGAGATGAAAGCCCATTGAAGTTATCAAATATTATTATTAGTAAACGGTCTAAATCTTTTTATGATTTTATATTATATTATATTATTATAATATGTTAAGTAAATACTTAATCTTTCTGTTTGTTCTTTACTTAATTTTCACTCATTAGCTCCTGGAGAGCGGCCAACACCTGATCAGGGACGTCTGAGAGGTAAACATCTGTAATGTTGATATTGTTACAAACACCACATTGTAGTTCCACATGGCGTGTAGACAAAGGCACATGCATTTTAAAATTTGCACCAATTATAACAAATTCTTTGCATGCACATAATATGCTCTACCACATTTATTATTCCCACAAATAGATTCAAAGGTGCCACTTGTGCCACCGCGCTTTCTGGAGAGATTCAGCAACAAGAAGGTGAAACAGGGAGCAAGTATAACGCTGTCAGTCAAAGTAGAAGGTAAGTTGTGTCACTACAATTAAACTTAATGTCTTTAAATGCACATTTTGAAGAATATAGTGAATGGCCTGTCTCAATTAATGTATGTAGTTATGGACATTTTTGGTGATGCAATATATTGCTTATGTTCCGTGCAAAAAATTGATTGTCACCAACATTTTTAGCCAGTCATTCTGCTTGTCATCTACTCATGTACAGAGAGAGAAGGTTTTATTAAAGGGATAGTTCACTCAAAAATTCTATTTATTCATCATTTACTCACCCTCAAGTGATTCCAAATGAGTTCCTTAATTCTATTGATCACAAAGACATTTTGAAGAAGCTGAAAATCAATAACTGTTGTAATCCATAGTAGAAAAAACCACTACAATAGAAGTTAAGATTACAGGTTTCTTCAAAATACTTTCAAGGAAACTCAAAGATTTGAAACAAGGGAGAATAAATGATGATAGAATTTTCAGTTTTGGGTGAACTATCCCTTTAAGGCATTTAACATTTTTATTTTATATTAGCTACAATCCCAATATTAAGCATCACAAATAGCACAACTGGGCAGATTGTCAATATCCAGCATTTAACACCTCTATCATGCCATCAAAAAACTAAACCTTTCAAATTAAAATAATGTGAACTTTTAAATGGAGCCATGGACTCTTTTCACAAGATTGCTCAACGATCACCATAATCTTAAATCCTTGAAAGTTTTAAATATTTTGTAAAATAAAATAAAAAAATATGTATGCATTTATATGTATGCCCGCATGTATTATATCATCTTTTCATCAAATAAAAATAAATAAATAAATCACTGCCTGTGCGAGGAGTTTATAATGCAGCATCTATGGGAAGCATGTTCTCTCTTCCGGCTGTTTTTAATTAGTCTCAAACTTTTTTTTTTTCAATTTCTGAAAGTCTTAAAAACACCATCATGGAGTTTTTCTTTTAATACTTCAGCAAATAGGATTGTAAAAAAAATATTTGTATATTCTCCCATTCACTGCGATATACACAACTATGACAACCAAACTGAGAAACCCAAAAATGTGAAAAGGGTCTTTTAGATGGCTGCATAAAGTGGTCTTATAAGGACAATAACAGAATTGATAACAATGACAACATTTGGGACTATATATTGCACAACAAAAGGTAATTATCATGACAGGCCTAGAGTGAAGAATCAAGCACAGCATTCAGTTGGACATCACATACAGTATTACAAACCACATAAAGCCAAATGACTGTCTTCCATAGGTTCCCCAACCCCATCTGTGAACTGGTTAAAGGAAGTGTCGGATAAGGATGTCTTGTGGATCAAGGCAGACACACCAGGTTACAAGGTGGCCAGCTCTGGCCGTCAACATAGCCTAATCCTCATGGAAGTGGAAAAGAAACATAGCGGCATGTACACCTGCATCGCCACCAACCGTGCGGGACAGTCAGTCAACACAGCCCGACTGGACGTGGATACAAGTAAGAGATCCCAATATTATTGCTAGTATAAATGTGACCTTGGACCACAAAACCAATCAAAAAGGTAAGTTATCATAAATTGAGATTTACACATCAACTGACAGGTAAATAAATAGGCTTTCCATTGATATATGCTTTGTTACTTTGGAAAATCTGTAATCTGAGGGTTTGAAAAATCTAAATTTTAAGAAAATCACCATAAGAGTTTTCAAATTTCAAGTTCTTAGCAATGCACATTACTAATCTAAAATAAAGCTTTGATGAATTTACAGAAGGAAATCAACATTTTTGTCTCATGCAATGTATTTTTGGCATTTCCACAAAAATATTCCCATGCAATGACCAGTTCCCTGGTTCAGGGTCACATACTGTATGTACCTTTTTGGAAAAAAAATTCAAATAACGGGTAATTGGTGTGCTTATTGTCTTCTGTCCAACAGCACCAGAGCAAAAGGGCAAAGTTGGTCCAGAGTAAGTTTAAATATACTGTAAAACCTTACTGTTTTTAGATTTAAGATCACTTTATACTAGGGCTGCACGATATTGGAAAAAATTGACATTGCAATGTTTTCTTTTTCAGGGATATACATTGCGATTAAAAAAAAAAAACTTCACTAGATAGAATGAATGAACTCTTTTGGTGTATAATTTTTATTTCAAATTGATTAGGGTGATTTTATAGAGGAGTGCATCTGCGTAAATGATTATAATTATTTTAATGCACACTTTTTATTTGATGTTTGATGTAATCTCAACTGAAACACGAAGAGAGGGCAGGGCATACAATAACTGCCATAACATATAATAAATAAATTTTGTTTTTAATCAAAGCTCTAAATTATTAAAATTAACTTTAAACTAGATTTTTAGTGGTGAAAGAAACATACAAATAAGAGAAAAAATGCTTTATTTTATATTTATCTGGTAAGTCTTCGTAGCAGTTAGACACAAATATTTAAAAAATATAATGCAAATTGACACTTGATATGTAATGTATTTTTTATTTATTGCCATGTCAGCAACCAAGGCTATTTTCAAGGCAGGAACCTTTTAACAATAAATTTACAAATTAAAATCAACAAAAGAATACATAAATTAAATAAGATTTTTAGTGTTGATGCATGATAAAAATTCCAAAATCTTTTCTGGTTTCACTTTGTTAAAAATGTCCTTAAAAGAGTTCATTTCATAAAAAAGTCTTCTGGAATCATTAAAAGCATTAAAACAGTCCAGTAAAATGTGTTTAATTGACACTTGGTAGTCTTCACTGTAAAATTTTATGTTTGTTCCAAATGCTATTGTTTCTTGTGTCTGAATGCATTAAACTCACTTGATGTTTTTAACACGAAAAATAATGCAATTAATAAACTTTAAATGATTAAACTTTGTCATTAATCTACAACCTCCTGGTCAACAATAGTCCCTACTTGACATTGAAATCCTGCGATGTAAATATTGCGCACATTGCAATATCGATGCTGAAACTAAATATTGTGCAGCCCTACTTTGTACTAAACATCCATACAATTTTAGAGATTTGTTTTTGTATTTCATTACAAAATGTTTGTCTCCAGGGTTCTAGGAATTACCATTAGCCCACCTGAGGAGGAGGGCAAAGGTAAAAATTATTTATATTAATAATTAGCATTTTTTAACAAGTTTTTAATTTTGTTAGCATGCTGTCAAATTATATCAGAGATTGACTGACATCAATTTGCAACAATACTGTACAAATGATGACTGCGATAATCTGTGATCTCAGGAGAGATCAAACTGCCTTACATGGGTGAAGTGGGTACTGAGGAATTCCTACAAAAACTCACATCGCAAATCACAGAAATGGTATCTGCCAAGATCACACAAGGTAAGAGAAACCTTTTTTTAATACATAATATATAGTAAACGAAATATAGATGTTTTAGCTTGCATTCCCACAATATTGCTCAGTCGCCTACAGTATAAATGTGTGTACTGCATATTTACTGTGTTGTTTTGTAGAATTAATAGGGGTGTAACAGATAACGGTTGATCCGTGATTCGTACGGATCACAAACATACATTTGAGATTTTTTACTGGTAGATTAATAACAGATCGCCTTTCATGTCATTCAAATCACATGTATAAAAGCATTTAGGCTTTCCATCATCATTATATTGTTATATTTAAACATATATTAAAAGTTATGGTGGGTTATTCAGGATGTGGTGGGTTTCATTAAAGGTGTGTTCTGTCACTACTTGTTTAGCCTGCATGAATGCATTCAGTGTAAGCTGCACGATTAATCATTAAAAGATTAAGATTTCAACACCCACGCAACAAATTATAAATTATAGTGATTTGCATATTAATCCTTTGAATCGCTGCATTCAAATCTGCTTGAAAAACGCAAAAATCAAGAAACAGATTCTGTTTACAAACAACACAGAAGTAGTAGGATAACAGTTTAAAGTTTAGATATAACTGATAAAAAAATCACCATCATGTGCATTTAATGACACTCAAAATTAAACGGTGTAGGCAGCAATTACATTATTCAACCAATAGGTGGCAACAACGAGCCATCAAAATCATGCCACTGAATAATTCTTCAGAAATGACACATCTAGCAATGAAGCATGAAGTTTTATGAGTGAATAACTGAATCATTTATTGAAAATTAGACTAAAAATAAATGTGGGTGGTACAAATGATAATGTTAGATGTTTACATTTAGCGTTATCAGCAACAGTAGCAGTGCATTTTTCGCACTACTGAATATTTTACAATTTATTTTTGTTCGGTCAATTATTTTTTAATCTTATTTTTAATTAAATTACAGCTTCTACATTCTGTTTATTAAAACCAAAAGTGTCTCGCTGTACTGTTTTTGTAATAAATAGAAAGCAAATTGCCTTCTCCCTTTTTTGGCTGATTGGGAAAATGGTTCGTTCCGTGACTTAAAAACCGTTATGTGATCCGAACCGTGAGATTTGTGATCTGTTACACCACTAATAATTCTTAAATATTTTGATGTAGTTTTTCCTCTTCAGATCGCATCCTCAAATTTACTCAAAAGAGTATGCACTGTTTATGCATGAGCCTAGCATGTGTAAAAAGGCTTGAAAATTATACGAGTGGATGAACTGATAAGTGGAAGTACTGAAATAGAGCACACATTGCAGATTCACTTTTTAAATGATTAATCAGCAAACAAAAGCAAAAAACACTGTGTTTTCCTGGACCTCGCTTCTGTTTTTTTATATATATTTAAACTTGTCTCTATGGATCCCCCAATTCCTACACACTTCACTGACTCCATTCTTTTGTCTATCCATCAAACTATCCATCCATCCTCTCATCCCTCTATTCACTCACATTCTCATTGAAGCATTGATTTGTTCAGACAGCTTACAGAACCATCAAGTGCTCCAGTGGATGAAATCGTGGCCCAAAGTAACCAGTATGTATCCGCAGAACTTCCAGTGTAACACATCAGAAACTTGACTTTTCTCCATCGGTCTATGCTGTTGTTAAACATTTTCCTGGTCTATTTCACTGGCTTGCAACATTTTAACCAATAAAGTAGATCATTTAGGACAATGGTCACCAAACTTGTTCCTGGAGGGCCGGTGTCCTGCAGATTTTAGCTCCAACCCTAATCAAACACACCTGAACAAGCTAATCAAGGTCTTACTGGGTATACTTGAAACATCCAGGCAAATGTGTTGAAGCAAGTTTGAGCTAAACCCTGCAGGGACACCGGCCCTCCAGGACCGAGATTGGTGACCCCTGATTTAAGATATATTTAATTTAATGGGGAGTAAATGCACAAGGACTTTTGATTTTCAGTAAGTCAGCTCAGGTGCACCCGCTGAACTGGCATGCCCTTAAAACTCGCCACGTTTAAGGTCTTGTTTCTTTCAAATCAATGATCTTCACTGCCTGATTAGTAAATATATGATATGAAGTGACTCTTAGATCAGACAAGAACCACTGATTTAAATTCTGTTGTCATATGCCATGTCGGTAAAATATGCTAAATTGATTTTACTACAGTGTTTTCAATGGAGTTTCTATGCTTGCCTGCTGCTCTTTTCAGTTTTACATCTTGTTTTCCCCTTAAACTAAACGAATGCTTAAGTCTATTTAGGTGATTATATGTTTACTAAATTATATTATCGATGCTGTAGAAGGAACCTTCTGAATTTTTAAAAATAAAAAATATATTTTAAAAAAATCACCAGAAGTTTATTGATGGCAGAAAAACATTAGCTGTGCATTTACCCCCCATTGTAGCCTATATTGGTAATTAAGTCATGGTTCTTTAAGCTCAGGGCCATTTTGTCACAATTAATAATAAACTGGAATTGAATGGAAGAAGACTGTCTCCTTTTTTCAGGTTCAAGGTGTCTCTGTTTCAGTATACATGAAGACAGTGTATGATTGCTGTATTCATTTAGATGTATGGAGTTGCATGAGAAATACATCTGTTTATGTGTGTGCAAATGTTTTTTTTTTTTTTGGTAGCTTGATATAGTGTATGCTGAATTACAGGAGAAATATGATGTCGTTTTAGTTAATATAGTCACATAACTGATAATGGGGTTATACACATTTAATTGGTGAGCCCGAATAAAAAAAAAACAACCTTTTTTCTGTCCCTATGGTTATTGCGAAAACATTTAATTGCAATTAATCAATTACAGTGTTTACTTCATTTATAAAACAACAGCATTATCTTACTAGTTAGTTATAGACCATTTCAATGTGGTCATGTCATTGGCCCATAGACATTTCCTGCTTGTTATCAAACTATTTCATAACTGTAACAAGAAGCAATTCAATCATAACTTAATGTTAAAACTGCTATCATAACAGTATATATCAATATGTGGCTCTTTCATGATTCTCGGAAGCTATAAAAATTAAAGAGGTAAAACAGGAAATACTCTGGGGCCATTGTTTTTGTTTACATCCCTCAAAATGGTCGTAAATCCAGTGGCTCCCATGTTTTAGAACTGAGTTAGGCTATTTAACACATTAACATTAAACACGTTAACAGCTTGTTAGCACGTTTTATCAGAAAATAACCAGATATAGCAATTTTCACCTGTTGTACAAGAGTACGACCTACTCGTTGTCGAAGTAAAGATAATTTCTGCTTACCTTCTCTTTGGGGTAACGTTAGCACAACGGGGCGGGTTTCTTCTCAACTTCGCAATATTACCGCAATAATTATTAACAGTTTCGCCAAATACATTGTTTCACCACTTTTTACGTCGCCGAGCTGCTTGACTTGCAAGCATACTGTATGTACGTTTTTAACTACGTGAAGAAAATGAAGTACGGAGTCACCGTACGTAGCTAGCTTCAGTTCAGTAAGTTCGCGTTTTTTTTGTTTTTGTTTTTTTTAAACACGCGCGCAATATTCCTCGGCGAAAGCGTTTGTTATCGCGAGACTAAGTAGCCTAGGTGTAATGTCAAAAAAAAAAAAAAAATATATATATATATATATAAAACCTTGCCATAATTTCTGTGTTTTTTGGGTAAGCAAGTATTTTACAGTACTTTAGAAGTACTCAAAAATGCACCTGTTAATGTTTTCAAACTATTCTATTTGATTTACCAAAGTCACACAAGTGGCAATTTAACATGTCACATCCATAACAACACTTTTAAATCCATAACAACACAAGATAAATGTGAAAATATTATTAAATTATATTTTATTATATTTGTTTTATAGAGACAACTCTTATCCTTTTGATTGGCATCGTTTCTTTTGGGTTGTGCAGTTTAATTCACAGAAGAATAGAATAGATTGTATACTGTAAACTCGCAGACTTTTTTTGTCACATTCATAATGCATGTTTATTTTCCTCATTTGAAGTGCAAAACATGTTCACATATTGATATTTTTCTGATCCTTTAACTCTGTAGTCAGTTGTTCTAGAAAATATAAACAAAAGTTTCAATATAATGTTAACAAATACTTTCTATGTGAATTTATGTTTTGGGTTTTTACTGCAAATGTCACATCCATAACGCTGGAATTACTTATATATATATATTTTTATATACTCTGATCAAATAATATTAAAAAATTACCAATCCATACCAAACACCAATATTTTGTTGTTCTATGCACGGGGTTGATTAAATGACATAGGAAATGACCTTTCTATGGCACCTGTCCCACAATTTTGGCACCACTTAAACAAACTTAAGTACATATTTTACAATATTTTGTTCTTTAACACTTTAACTGTTCCACCAAGAAAATAAATTGAATTGCATTTCTTAACTCCTATGTCGCTAGTTAACACAATCAGTGCATTTACTTTCAACAAATCCCATAATTTCAAACATATCAATCACTACCAAATGGTAGATATGTTGGTTTATGGTAAAAGTACTTATACTATGGAAAATCAGAAAAACATAAAGTGTAAGACCAATTTATTTAAAAAAAAAAAAATTTTTTGAATATTAAATCATCTTCATTTTTTTAAGTAAAAATATTTAATATTCTCATTTAATACATTTTCTTCTCAATATTTTTTTAACATCAAAATCAAGTGTAGTAGTGCAAAATGATTATGTTTGTTTAATTTTTTTGTAAACCAACAATGATGTGTGTGTAAATCATTATTTAAAACAGTCATTTAAATCAATCAAAATATCAGTCAACCATTTGGTAGATCAAGTAATTAAAGGGTTAATTTAACATTATCTCACAGTTTTTTAGCAATACAGTGAAATGTTGATAATACCATATATAAAACATTTTTATTTCTTGCTGTAACTGGGCATCCCTGAATGTGTGAGCATAGACATGTGCCTAGCATGCAGAACAAGAGCCCATATGATGCCAGATACTATACATAATGTGTCTTGGATATTAACTGAATTAATTGACACATTACTTTGCTCTCTCCCTGTCTGTTCTGTCTTTGTTTGCTTCAAGCCTCATTACGTTTGCCAGGAGCTGACAGCGATGATGAAACAAAAACACCATCTCCATCTCCATATCACGGCCGATCACGCCCTCCATCTCTGATCGCAGACTCATCATCTGAGTCTGATGAAGGAGATGCCAGAGGAGAGGTATTACAAATATTGCACGCTCATGGTCATCAATGAAATATCATACATGCATATATGAAACATTAGACATGTATTTATCAATGCAAAAGCAATACAATTTGTAATTTTGTCAATTTTTATGCATCAGATTATCATACAGAGCAATATTTGTAAATATTAGGGTGCTCATTTTCTAATACGCAAAGAGGGTATTTAAAATACACATTTAAAATTTTTAACACACAAACCGCAAGAGAACAGACATGGAATAAAAGTAATGTGTATAAACAGCAACGTCAATCAGAATATTACTGGTAGCATTTACAGAGTGTTTAGCAATAATAGTCATAATGATAATAATAATAATAATATCAATAATAATACTAAAGCTGGTGATGATTAAAATAATATTCTGTGATGACCACAACATACAAGTATATATAATGACACATACTCAATGCATACCACGTCTATTCTAGCTTCTGTATCAGTGATATCAAGTTTCTCCTTTGTCCTCTACACATTTTCTAAGTGTTATTTCTATGCATGTTTGCAGATGTTTGACATCTACGTGGTGACCGCCGACTATAATCCAATGGGGGTCAGTAAAGATGCCATCGCTCTCAAAGAGGGCCAGTATGTGGAGGTTCTGGACTCTGCACATCCACTTAAATGGCTGGTCCGCACCAAACCCACCAAATCCAACCCGTCTCGCCAGGGATGGGTCTCACCTGCGTATCTGGACAAAAGACTGAAGGTCATTTTAGTGTTAGCTTCATTCATAATCAACTCATGTACATAACAAGACACTGAGTGGTTTCACAATTTGGCACAAGGGCTTTTTAAAGTATTTACAAGTGTTTTGTGTCTATTAGATTTTCACAGACATCTATTAGACATCTTTTAAAAACAAAAAATGCTTGCTGGGTTCATTTATAATCAACTCATGTACATAACTGGACACCGAGTTGTTTTACACAAGGGCATTTTAAAGTATTTACCAGCGTTTTTTGTCTTAATAAGTATATATTGTTTGTGCTGTAGCTTTCTGCAGATGTTGCAGACCTCCCGGAAACCGCCAAAGAAGAAGTGACTGAAACTGAGTACAAGAAGAAACTATGGTAAATTTAGACAGATAAAAAATTGCTTAATGGACATTTTATACAATAATACAACTTTACTAATTCTGCCTCTCATCTAGTCAACTTGTTCAAGACCTGATCAACACTGAGACTGAGTTTCTGAAGGAGATGGAGTTTTTCACAACACACCATCTTAAACGTGTGGATGAGGAGGGCGCGCCGCCTGAAATCACCATGCAAAAAGAAACCATTTTCCGTAACATCAATGACTTGAAAGCGTTTCACAGCAGGTACACAGTTCAGACAGCCAAAGAAGTTGGTAATTTTACAACTGTGTGCTCATTAGCCACTTAGTTGGACCCCTTTTGTGTTCAGAATTGCCTCATTTCTTTATAGCACTCATTCAGCAAGGCATTTTTGACCACAGAACTGGATATTTTTAGTTTTCTTTAGAACATTCTGTTTAAACCATTATAATATTCATGCAAGCACTGTCGCCTCACAGCAAGAAGGTCGTTGGTTTAAGTCCCTGATGAGTCAGTTGGCATTTCAGTGTGGAGTTTGCATGTTCTCCCTGTATTTGTGTGGATTTCCTTCGGGTGCTCCGGTTTACCCCCCAGTCCAAAGACATGTGCTATAAGTGAATAAGATTAAATAAATTGGCTGTAGTGTGTGTGTGTGTGTGTGTGTGAGAATGCGATAGTGTATAGATGTTTCCCTGTACTGGGTTGCAGCTGGAAGGACAACTGATGCGTAAAGAAACATATGCTGGAATAGTTGGTGGTCCATTCTGCTGTGGCGGACCCTAATGATTAGGCACTAAACCAAAGGAAAATGAAGGAATGAATGTTCATGCATGATAGACTAGAAATTTTTAGATCAGATTTTAGCACCAACAACCATGCAGTGTTCAAAGTGTTCAATCACCAATTTTGCCCCATCCAGATGCTCAGTTTATACTTACGCAGGTTTTCTTGACTATTTCTACATGTTTTAAAGGCTTATTAAACCCTAAACCCTACTTTTTTAATAAGATTTCAACATGTTGAACATTAAGTAGGCAATGTTAGCATGTGTTAGCTTTAATTGTAGAGAATAACTGGCTAATATTGAGCTGTGATTGGCTCTAATGATCACTGGTTAACAAAAACACAGATATTTGAGCATCTGAAATCTGCAACTATCACCTGATCCATCAGCAGATCAACACAAGGTTTCAACTTTCAAACTATCCAGTGCCCGATGACTTTTCTGTCCCTTGAAAACAATTTAAAAATAAGCACTTGTTTGAATAGATAATCAACTTTATTCGTGTTCAATAAAAAAGGTCAGGAGAGGTTTTTTTTCAATGTCAAAAATCTGAGTAATTTATTGGATACAAATGAATAATTCAATTCACAGAATTCTGATATCCCCAATGCAATGCAAAAATTACATTCACACAGACATTCACAGCATGTTTCTTTCATCAGTTGTCCTTCCAGCTGCAACCCAGTACAGGGAAACATCTATACACTATCACATTCGCAACAACTTTCATTTACGCTCTTATATGCAGATGATATTTACAGGTGAAGTTTAGTGAAATTCGTCCCTTGTCAATCATTCTCCAGTCCTCCATTGGCCGCACCCATTCGCATCTTCTATTAATTCTCTGCACAACGTCAAAGCACAAGACTTCTCAACTGCAAATTCTGTTCATTTATCAACCCATCTCTGCAGCGAAGCTTCCTGTAAGCAGAGCAGAGATGGGTTGAAAATGAACACAGAATTTACAGTTGAGATGTCTTGTGCTGGGTGATGCGGTGGCGCAGTAGGTAGTGTTGTCATCTCACAGCAAAAAGGTCACTGGTTCGAGCCTCGGCTGGCTCAGTTGGCATTTCTGTGTGAAGTGTGTATGTTCTCCCCGCATTCACGTGGGTTTCCTCCGGGAGAGTGTGTTTCTCAGTGAGGGTTGCAGCTGGAAGGGTATCAGCTGCGTAAAATTTATGTTGGAAAAGCTGGCGGTTTATTCTGTTGTGGCGACCCCGGATTAATAAAGGGACTAAGCTGAAAAGAAAATGAATGAATTAATGAAGTCTTGTGCTTTTGACGTTGTGCAGAGAATTTGCAGAAAAAGAGGACGTATGTATGGGTGCGGCCAATAAAGTACAAGTTAATTATCAGGCCTTTGCATTTCTAAAAGCTTCATCTACTTCTGCAAAAATGCTTCATTAGCATCCAAGGCATATCACTCTCGAAAAGAAGTTTGGTTTATAAATCACCTTAAGCAATACAAATACAATTGTTTAATAAAGGAAAAAGAGACAAAATTATATATATATATATATATATATATATATATATATATATATATATATATATATATATATATATAATATATATATTTTTTTAACATTCCCTCTAGTGTCAGCCCAGATTTTTAGTCCGTGTCAGCATGCTCACAGTTTTAAACTTCCATTTAAGTTGCAAATCTGAGGTGGACTTGAATTGAAAGAAGAGGTTTAGTGACCTTTTAATGCTTTGAGTTGCTTTAATGTGATTGGTTGACAGTGTTGGGGAGATTACAGATTACAAATTACCCTATTTAAAATGTAATAAGTTACACTGCTTTTCGATTACTTTATAAAAGTAAAGTAACTACTTACTTTTGATTACTTTTAAGTGTTTAATGGACATTTTCAAATAAATCATTTTCAAGCATTTATACCGAGGACATGTTCCCCGTGCGATTTAAGCCTGTGGGTGCGCCGCAAATCAAAAGCATCAGAATAGCACCGCTTAAATAAATGGCCTCAGCAGAAGGCATCGTGCACATCAAAAACAAGCAAAGCAACAGATACATGTTTTTCAACTTATCCCAGATTAAAAAAAAAAAACATTTTTAGATGTAACCCCATTTGTAATCTTTAACATTTTCACAAGTAACTGTAATTTAATTACACATTTTTTCTCAGTAACTGTAACAAATTACTGTTACTTTTATTTTGTAATCAAATTACGTAACGTTATTACATGTAATTAGTTACTCCCCAACACTGTTGGTTGATTAGATTTTTGAATGAATGAGTAGTTGAACAAACAGCCAACAGTGGATTCTCATGACTAAGGTTGACTGTTATCTGTTTTCTAGCTTGCTGCCTGGCCTGCGCGATTGTGACACAGATGATGATATTGCAATGCATTTCCTGAAAAACTCTGAAGGTTTCGAGAAATATCTCCAGTACCTTATTGGACAGTTGCAGGCAGAGTCCATCATCAGTGAAAAACAAGTGCACCAATATTTCAAGGTGTGTTTGTAAAATAGTAGCAGGTCTGTGACACAATGTTTTCAGTTTTCACAGGACACCGATTATAACATTTTTATACCTTTTATCCATCAGGATTATTCAGTCTCGGAGTTGGCAAATGTTGACCCCTCTGAAGGTCCAGTACTGAGTATCAATGCTTATCTTCAGAGACCACCTGAGAGAATTCAAAAGTACAGGGCTCTACTGAAGGTAGTTTAAACTTATATACATTTCATATATGTATGTATACAGTTGAAGTCAGAATTATTAGCCATCCTGAATTATTAGCGCCCCTGTTTCTTTTTTTCCCCAATTTCTGTTTAATGGAGGGAAGATTGTTTCAGCACATTTCTAATCATAATAGTTTTAATAACTCATCTCTAATAACTGATTTATTTTATCTTTGTCATGATGACAGTAAATAATATTTGACTAGATATTTTTCAAGACACTTCTATACAGCTTAAAGTGACATTTAAAGGCTTAACTAGGTTAATAAGGTTAACTAGGCAGGTTAGGGTAATTAGGCAAGTTATTGTATAACGATGGTTTGTTCTGTAGACTATCGAGAAAAAAAATTAGCTTAAAGGGGCTAATAATTTAGTCCCAAAAATAGTTTTTGAAAAATTCTAAACTGCTTTTATTCTTGCCAAAATAAAACAAATAAGACTTTTTCTAAAGGAAAAAATATTATTAGAAATGCTGTGAAAATTTCCTTGCTCTGTCAAACATCATTTTGGAAATATATAAAAAAGAAAAAAAAATTAAAAGGGGGCTAATAATTCTGACTTCAACTGTATATGTATAATGTAAAATATATACAATATTTATTACATTATCCATTATACAGTTTTAGTGTAAACCATATTATGCTTGTAGTTGGTATGTCAATCTCTACTTTCAAAGTGCTGTGTATTCAAAATACTATGTCTTGTTTTTAACTCATTATCGGTCAGCCATATTGGAGGCACAGCATGTAAACAATGTCACTGAACTGGACGAAACTCACATATTTAGCTGATTGTTGCTGCTGGATATGATCAGATTAGATTGGATTCAACTTTATTGTCACCATTACACATCTACAAGTACAAGGCAACTAAATGCAGCAATTGCAGGATGTGGGTTTAGAGTGCAATTTCAGAAAAAACTATGGTATTGTTTACAGATAGATGTACAGTACTAAGAACGTTATATACTGGGAGTGGCGGATTTAAGCATTGGCAATATGGGTAATCACAGCGTAAGCTTCAGCCAAGTCTGTGTTTACACAGTCTAAAGTTTCCCTTCCTCTTTTATGACAGAAAATGTTTTGATAAAATTTGGGAAGCACTGCCTTTAGTTTTAAGTTTAGGATGAATTGTTGTCATGTTTTGGGCTGTATCACTCAGTCGAACTGAAAAAAAAAAACATTCAGTGTAATAAGTAGAGAGATTAAAGAGAAAATAAACTGAAGAAGGAAAGCTGTTTGTGATGAACAGTCCAACTGAAGAAGGATTTATTGGACAAGAATGTTGATGATTCCTGTTTGTTGTAATCATGTCCAGTCAAGTGAAATATTAGGCTAATATATTAAAGGGGTGGTTTAGAGTGTATTTTAAGGCTTGGTTGTGTTTATAACATGTAAAGCAATATGTGCTCATGCTTCATTTGTAGAAAATCACGTTATTTTTTCATATATCTCACTTTGATTATATACAGCAACTCAGTTAACATGAAAAGGACTGTCATATTTCTTTGTTCCTCTAAAAAGGCCGCCCTCAAGAGGCTCTGATTGGTCAGCTAACATAATCTGCTGTGATTCGCAGATCGACTCCACATCACCAGGAAAAGCATCACGCCCCTACAAGCAAGCACTTCTGTGCTGTGTAAACCCTGTCAGTCAGAGTAGCTGTATCAGTTTGAGCCTGAATCAGACAGAAAATGAAGAGCACACAGCTGAACCTCACGCCTGCTCTCTAAAATAAAATCTGACAAGTGTCTTTCACACACATATATCCAGAATAAGCATGTGTAGGTAATAAAAAACGTTCTCATATCTTTAGCGAGTTTGTTATTTAAAATGTAGACGCAGGGAAAGCATCTGCATAGAGAGACACTGCAGCGCTGGTGAAGATTGAGTGTGTTTGCAGCTGTAAAAATTTGTAGCTAAATTGTTAGCGGAGCCAAACAGCATTTCCCGTTGTTTACATCCTTGTTTACGTCCTCGCTACAACATACCGTTAACGCTAGAAACTGTGTATGTTATAGATCAATTTTAACAAATAAAAATACTAACAGTCCACATCTTTGTCTATTATGGTTGGAGGAGTTTTTAGCCGAATCCAGCACTGAACTGGAAGCTGTCCTTTGTCAAATGCTAGCTATATATTTTTTAAAATTCTCTAGAACATAATTAAAATAAACTGTAAGCACTTCTCTCTTTGTGTCGTGTCCTTTGGAAGCCCAAATACAGAAACAGACCTCTGGCCACGCCCCTTTGATGTGTGGGGTGTGTGCGCTTGGTGAATGTGCGTAACCCAAAGCGTTTATGATCTCATAAACACAGGTGTATTTTTTTGTAGTCTCCAAACTTCGTTCGCTGTAGGCTTTGCTAAGCTAACTCTGTAAAAGACTATGTCTCCCTTTGCATTACACTTTGAGCATATTACAGTCAGAGATGTTGTTGATGTTCACACAGCAACATTCCACATTGAATAAAGTTTTAAATATGATATAATAGTGGATCATCCCTTTAAATAATGCAGCTCTTTTACAAACTATTTAATTCACTGTGAAATTATACACCATTTCCCCCTTACTTAGCCCCTTTCTATATTATTTAGCAGCTTACACACTATTTGTACACTGTTTAGACAGCAAAATAGGAAGAACAGGGTGCTCAGTAGATAATTATGCTAATTTAAGTAGCATATTTAAAAAGAAACCAGAGGTAGACTTGAATTGAAAGAGGTTGGTTCCGTGGCTCTTTAGTGAACTATGCCGTTCATACTGTTGTTCATACACTGTTGTGTGTCACCAATATGACTGTGAACATTTGAGAAATTGACCAAATGTTGACATATTTGCAAGCCTCTATTTTATATAATAATAAAATGTACAATTCCCTATGATTTTATTCAGGAACTGATCAGAAACAAAGCAAGGAATGGTCAGAATTGCTGTTTGTTGGAGCAGGCCTATGCCATGGTGTCCTCCCTCTCCCAGCGCTCAGAAAACACACACCATGTATCCCTCATAGAGAACTACCCTGCCAATCTGGAGGCATTGGGAGAACCCATTCGACAGGTAAAATCCCCAGTTTCAGAACTCACTCCTCAAGGCACAAGATAATCGTACACTTTCTTGTACATGTTGTCTATCAGCCTGCCTGACTTGCTGGAATGTTTCACAATTATGTATTGAAATATTATGGCTTTTTATTCTCCAGTGTTTCCCAACCCTGTTCCTGGAGCACACCAGCAGTACATACTTTCATGTCTCCCTTATCTGACCCATGAAGTTCAAGATTCGGAGTCTCTTCTTATCTTCTGATGAGTTGCTTTAGATGTGTTTGATTATGGAGAGGTTGGAAATGAGTACTGTTGGTGTGCCTTCAGGAACAGGGTTGGGAAACACTTCTCTATTCTTCATCTATGTTAAGCTGCTTGAATTGAATTGTGAATGTTACCGTGAGTGTAAAACGATGGATCATTTTCGTTCTGCAGGGACCTTTCACTGTTTGGGAAGGAGCTCCTGGAGTAAGAACATCTTCCAGAGGTCACCATCGCCACGTCTTCCTCTTCAAAAATCACGTGGTCATCTGCAAGCAGAAGAGAGACACAAATACAGACACCCAAACATATGTGTTCAAGAATATGATGAAGGTTGGAGCTTATAAAATACTTAATAGTTGAATACAGACAAATATCAGTCAAATGATGGGATAGTTCACCTAAATGATGACAATTTACTCCCTGTTTACTCACCCATCAAGTGGTTGTAAACCTATATGAGTTCTTTCTTCCATTGAACACAAAGAAAGATATATTGAAGAATGTTAGAAACCGGTAACCATTGACTTACATAGTAGGAATAACAAATACTATGCAAGTCAATGGTTAGAGGTTTTCAGCATTCTTCAAAACATCTTCCTTTGTGTTTAACAGAGTAAAGAAAGTGGAGGAATAGTAAATGATGACAGATTTGTCAGTGTTGGGTGAACTATCCCTCTTTTTTAATCATCTGAATCCTTCTTTTGTCTTAGCTCACAAACATTGATGTGAACGAGACGGTGGAGGGCGACGAGAGAGCGTTTGAGATCTGGCATGAGCGTGAGGACTCTGTGAGGAAATACACACTGCAGGCCCGGACGGTCATCATCAAGAACTCATGGCTCCGTGATCTCCGTGACCTTCAGCAGAGATACAGCATGCCAACATGGTGTAAGTCCAACTTGGATGTTAGCATGTATTGGGCTAGTTTCCCATAGCCATTTTTGCCATTTTTTCCATAATTTTTTTTGGGCTGAAATTGCTGAAAAACGTGCTTAATATGAAAGGTATAGTTCATCCCAAAAACATCTGCCATTATTTACGCTTACTTGCTGCAAACTTCAAAGGTCCAGTTGAACACAGAAGAAGATACTTTGAAGAATGCTGAAATCCTGTAACCATTGACATCCATAATATTTGTTTTTCCTACTATGGATGTAAGATGTTCATTCATTCATTCATTTTCTTGTCGGCTAAGTCCCTTTATTAATTCGGGGTCGCCACAGCGGAATGAACCGCCAACTTATCCAGCACGTTTTTACGCAGCGGATGCCCTTCCAGCTGCAACCCATCTCTTGGGAACATTCACACACTACGGACAATTTAGCCTACCCAATTCACCTGAACCACATGTCTTTGGACTGTGGGGGAAACCGGAGCACCCGAAGGAAACCCACGCGAAGGCAGGGAAAACATGCAAACTCCACACAGAAAAGCCAACTGAGCCGAGGTTCGAACCAGCGACACAGCGACCTTCTTGCTGTGAGGCGACAGCACTACCTACTGCGCCACTGCCTCTCCCCGATGTAAGATGTATTTGAAGAAATGTTAATGGCGTGTAGAAATGGTTACGCGGTCAAATAACTTTACCGAAGCCTCTCTAGTTGACGGTTTGTCTTGCGCGTATGGAAGGATATTTCAGACAATTTTCAAATGCAATTCCAAATTGGATTTTCAATTGCATTTTTAATATGTGGAGAAGTATATTGGGCCATAATCCAATTGCAAATCCTGCGTTTCCACTTTTGCGAACACGAGTGACTGCCACATTTCAAACAAAAACAGCAAAGTCCATTAGCAAATCTATTTCCCATGTTTTATGAGCTATGAGCCTGACATGGGGCGAGGCAGTGGCGCAGTAGGTAGTGCTGTCGCCTCACAGCAAGAAGGTCGCTGGGTCAACGCTCAGTTGGCGTTTCTGTGTGTAGTTTGCATGTTCTCCCTGCCTTTGCGTGGGTTTCCTCAGGTTTCCCCCACAGTCTAAAGACATGCGGTACAGGTGAATTGGGTAGGCTAAATTGTCCGTAGTGTATGAGTGTGTGTGTGTGTGTGTGTGAATGTGTGTGTGGATGTTTCCCAGGGATGAGTTGCAGCTGGAAGGGCATCCGCTGCGTAAAAACTTGCTGGATAAGTTGGCGGTTCATTCCGCTGTGGCGACCCCGGATTAATAAAGGGACTAAGCCGACAAGAATATGAATGAATGAATGAATGAGCCTGACATATCTAAATAGCAATACTATTTGCTACATTTGCTTTTTCTATTTCTCTGTGACTGAAAACTGTCAATCAAATGACAAGGGTGGGACTACTTTATTGGACATTTTTATATTGGGAAGTTACGTTACTCAGAGTCGACACACTGTTTTGAATTGTACAGTCTATGGTTTTGAACAATGGAGTTAATCGATGAAATTGTTGAGCACATTATGACAGTCCCAGAGTTTGTAGTTCTAATTGAATTCACATATATTGTGCAATGTGTTGTGGGCAATAGAGTCAAAGACTACAGAATACCTGTCACTCATATACTTTTAATTGGAGGAAAAGTGTAACCGTCAATATGGCGAATGAAGCCCGCCTTCTAGTTCAGGAGCCAATCAGCGATCACTATATGGCGAATAAAGCCCGCCTTTTAGTACAGAAGCCAATCAGCGATCACTTTATGGCAAGTAAAGACCGCCTTCTAGTACAGAAGACAGTCAGCGATCACCAGACTAGACGTGAGTTTCTGTAGTTTTTGTGTGATACGATTATTTAGAAATGAAATTAAACAGACATTTATTGTTTCATTTATTGGTTATTCATAATATGTAATGTACTCGTAATCTTGGCAAGTAGTTTTATAGAATTTGATGTTTCCCCATTCAAACAGAATGCCCAAGCATACTGCCTGAGAGGCATTTGAAAGATGGCTGCCAAGTAAAATTACTTACCTTAAAGAGACTTTGATAGAATACGGACAGTACTACACTTTCAATTTCTAACTAAAATAGTAGAACATCCAGGAACCTTTAAAATACTTTTTCCAACATACTTACATACAAATACAAAAATAACAACATACAAATATACATCCATATTTGATTTTGGAATATCAATCAAAAGGGAAAAAATCTCGTTTAAACAGTTGCTTACAACCTTCTTTTCTTCCGTAAAATCCCATTTGGTATTACTGATACCATGTCATAGAAAGAAAATGTGAAAATATATTGATTAAATAAAATAAACCACATGCCTTATATCAAAAACCAATTCAATAAATGTAGAAAAGGTAATCAATTTCTGGATTTTGGCCTAAATTGATGTCATTCCTGGAGCAACACATACACACTCAACTCATTCCTGCAAAAAAAAAAAAATGCTTTTCTTACTTGGATTTTTTTTTTGTTCAAATCCAAATATCTAAAAACTCTTAAATTATGCATTTTCTAGACAAACAAAAAAAATATGCCAAAATTAAGTGAGTTTTTTTTTTTAAACAAGCAAAATGTCAAAAGAAAAAGCTAAATTAATCCCATTAAAAAACTTACTCATTTGTGAATATTATTTCTTAAAACAAGACAATATTTTTTAAGTCTTGAAAATGCAGAATGATTTAAGATTTTTTTTAATATTTGGTCTAGAAACAAGAAAAAAGGTAGGGAACCCATTTTTTTTTTGCAGTGATGAAACCCCAGTAGTACTAAAAAACCATGCCATGTTCTTACATACTGCAATAAAATAAACCGTAGTCTAATATTTTTTTAATTTCCTGTCATTCCAGGCTCTCCAGATTTTGACGCAGTGTTGACAGACCTTACAGCAGAGCTCGGACAGACTGTAAAGCTTGCCTGCAAAGTCACCGGAGTCCCCAAACCACAGGTCACCTGGTACAAAGGTATGAACCAAATCTTGCATGCTTCTTGTCTTTAGGCTCTATTTTAACAATCTAGGCGCAAAGTCTAAAGCGCATGGTTCCAAAGCATTAAGGCTGTGTTGAATCCACTTTTGCTATTTTAAGGACGGAAAAATATGCTCTGCGCCCCGGCGCATGGTCTAACAGGGTTGTGCTTATTCTCTTAATGAGTTAGGGGTGCGTTTTGAGTATAACTTGCATTAAACCAATCAGAGTTGGTTTACTAAATGCTTCATTAGCCAGAAAACAGTTAGACAGACCATCTGCAGTGCCAGGAAAAAGAACGAGCCTCCTCTATTCGGCCACTTTCTCTTTACTTTTACTCTTTACTTTCGTGGATAAGGAAACGGTGTTGTACTCACTCCACTAAAGACATCCATTAGCCTACATATTTAATTTAGTTTGTTAAGCACAACTGTTTGCTTAAAACTATTTCTATATTCATTTTTAATTTCCAGCATATGAATAAATGAATAATAATAAAGAAGTGTGGTCAAAAAACTTATATTCAAAGTTATATCCAAACACACGTCCTATTCTTATCCTCATGTGGTAATGCAGACGTTTCTAAAACCAAACAGGTTGACATTTTATTTAAAGTTACAAAAAATTATTTCCCCAAAGATCCTTTATTGTTTCTATTGAAAAACTCTCAATTTCCCTTAAATGCAAAGGTCCGTAAATTTTGGTTAGCTGCTTTAACTGCTACAAAGAAAATGTTGGTACAAAGGTGGAAACCTCCTCATGATCTCTCAGTTAAGCACTGGTTACATTCATTATTGGAAATACTGTATCTGGAACTGTCATCAGCACAGATCAACCATGCCAAAGTGGACATTCTTACAGTATGGAATTTCTATATATGCAACGTCAAAGAAATCTTGGACACTTAACCCTCATCTGATCCTACGGATGACAACTTAGGGTGCTTTCACACCTGTGAATCGATTCAGTTGTTCCGAAACAGAGATTACAATTGTTACATTGTTGCTCTTTGCTCTTGGAGCGGTTCGCTTTCACACGGCAAAGTTTCTAATCGGACCAAAAGAGCTAAAACAAGTCACGTGCGAGTAAACGCTCCTCACATTAGTCAGAGTGTCAGGGTTTATTTTGCAGCGTCCCGCTCAGCTGTCAGGAGAGGTTTGGTGGTGATTGACAGGGTGCATGCGCGCGACGTGTCTGAGGAGAGACGCGGTGGGGAGGGGTGAGAGGGGTGCGCGACGATGCCTATTTGAGGACTGGGAGGGAGAAGCGAGATTACCGGGAGATTATCACTCGTTTGCGGGCATCCGGAGACTCGCGAAACTTCCCGCCCTACTCATAATTCTCTCTTCATATAGCCGTAAGCCTATTACATATCCATAAAACACTGTGATATAACCGCGCTTGGATCGGATCGCTTTCTCACTGCAATCGAACCGCTCCAGGGTTCGTTTCAATCAAGCCGAGACCACCTCATTCAAGCGATCTCGGAGCGATAACTTTGGCGCGGAACAGAGCGCGATTGCCCTGTTTACATGTGCCAATCGAACCGCGCTAACTGGGCAAATGAGATACGTTCCGAAACAAAAGTGTAGGTGTAAAAGCACCCTTAATGTAAATTATTTGACAGCTTGGTCTAAACTATAGTTATTCTGTGTTTCCTGATGTGCGTATAATGGGGTGGGGGGATAGGGAATATATATGGGGTAATATCTGTTTAAAGTATTTTTCTATCTGATTGTAAAAAATTTTATATTCTCACTTTCGGAAATAAAAAAACTGAATTACAAAAATAAATAAAATAAAACCGAGCAGGTGGACATATCGAAAATAGTTTTTATTAAAACAAATAAAGTGCCGCAAATGGATTTGCTATTTAAACAACATGCCGCAAACATGAAAATTAGGGTTGCGCTGGTCTGAAAATAACAACAAATCGTGCCAAACACAACTTGTGCCTTAATGCACTGGGTGTATGATAGGGCCTTATGTGTCTTATTATAAGCAAAATAATACATCTCTGCGACTTTCATAAACAGATGGACATGCAGTGGAAGCAGATCCTCATCACATCATCATTGAAGACCCAGACGGCTCTTGCACACTTATATTGGACAACATGACTGCAGACGACTCGGGCCAGTACATGTGCTTTGCTACCAGCTCAGCGGGAAATGCCAGTACACTGGGCAAAATCACTGTACAGGGTGAGTGACGGTGTAATTAAACTGAGAGAAAGATTGAAAGGGCTCATGAACTGCCTTTTATGTTTTTCACTGTTCTATAATGTTAAAAAAATAAATAAAAAGATCATTTTGATGCCCTTCATTGAAACACACTACTTGATTAGACGTGGCAGATTGTAAATTCCTAAGTATGACTGGCTAACAGTTTACATATTCAAAAAACTAAGTTTAAAATATAGACTGACGCTGCTGTGTAGGTTAAACAAGTACAAATGATCCAATATAGTAATAACCAATAATGTTTTGATTTCTCCGTTCATGGTTACTTTGTATTCAATCTCTTTGCAGTGCCTCCACGTTTTGTGAATAAGATCCGGAACGCCACACTATTTCCAGGAGAAGATGCTCAGTTCACCTGCACCATCCAGAGCGCACCAAGTCCCAAGATAAGGTATTTGTATCAGTGGGGGAAAATAAGTATTGAACATGTCATGTTTTTTTTCCTGGAAGTAATATTTCTAAAGGAGCTGTTGACGTGGAATTTAACCAGATTTTAGTAAACATTCAAACAATACAAACATTAAAATAAAACAAAATCTGAAAAATGAGTTGTGTAATAATAATGAAAGGACAAAAGGAGAAAGCACTGAACTACTGAAACATATTTAACACTTTGTATAAAGGCTTTTTTGGTGACGGCAGCTTAAAGACGCCTCTCATATGGAGAATGAAGTTGCATGCTTTGCTCAGGTGTGAGTTGTTCCACAGAATTAAACAGAGTGTAAAAATCTGGACGGTTCTGTGGGTCTCATTGATCAAATCTGAGCTTTAATTTGTATTTTCTATTGGACTCGCATCAGGTGATAGGCTGGGCCATTCTACAGCTAGATTTTCTTTATCTGAAAGCATTTGAGAGTTTCTTTGGCTGTGTTTTGGATCATTGTCTTGGTGAAATGTCCAGTCTGGTTTCATCTTCATCTTCTTGCTAATGTAGATGTTGGACTGAAGCAGCTGATATTTATTTACAATGAGAAAGGTCAGAGGGTTTTTATACTAAGAAATGCTTTCTATTCTTATTATTTTATGTTAAAAACTATTAAACTAATCAATCTGACTATTAAACTAAGGAAATCCAGCATATTCTCCAGTGTTCCACCCTAAATAACAGCAACTTGTGGAATTTAAATATAGTAAAATCCCTAAAACTTTGGATAACAGTGATATACATATATGTGCCTTATAACAAATTGGAATATTAAAAAAGCCACCTATTACTATCACAAACAAATAAAAAAAATCACCTGACCCAGTATAAAAAAAAAGTAATTAATAATAATAATAATAATAATTACTTACATTTATATAGCGCTTTTCTGGGCACTCATAGCGCTTTACACAATGGGGGGGAATCTCATCCACCACCAGTGTGCAGCATCCACCAGTGTGCAGCATCCACCTGGATGACGCAACAGCAGCCATTTTGCGCCAGACCGCACACCACACACCAGCTGATTGGTAGAGAGGAGACAGTGATGAAGCCAATTGGAATATGGGGAGGGTTAGGAGGCCATGATGGACAGAGGCCAGTGGGCAGATTTGGCCAGGATGCCGGGGTTAAACCCCTACTCTTTTTCGAAGGACATCCTGGGATTTTTAACGACCACAGAGAGTCGGGACCTCGGTTTAACGTCTCATCCGAAAGACGGCGCTCCTTGAGCAGTATAGAGTCCCCGTCACTATACTGGGGCATTAGGCCCCCTGCTGGCCTCACTAACACCACTTCCGGCAGCAACCTAGCTTTCCCATGTCTCCCTTCCAGGTACTGACTGGGCGCAGCCCTGCTTAGCTTCAGTGGGTGACCATGTGAGAGTTGCAGAGAGCTAGCTGCCGAAACTAAATGTTTATCAGGAAGAATTTTTAAACATAAGCTTCAACTTACCACACTCATGTTCCAGTGTACACGGATGGATGAATGTGTATCTGCTGCAGCAGTGATTGGTTTAAAGTGTTTCGGAAGAAGATTATTCCTGGCCAAAGCTCAGATTTAACAGCTGAAGCTTGTGTGTACTTTTAGCCCTTGAGCAAATAGAAAAGGAAAAGCAATGTCATTCTTTAATTTGCGCGCATTCTATGTCTTCCTTATAAGCACTTGAGTGTATGAAAACTGATCATCCTATGATTTTCATCAAAATAGAAAAAGGAGACTGTTTAAAGAAAGAAGACTTTGGTATTATTTTTTTTTGTAGGGCCATATGGGATTCGTTGTAAATGAAAGCGCTGATATAGCAGCTACAGTTAGGAGTAGCAAAATGTAAAAATTCCTGTACAGTAATGAGGAATGGCAAATGGAATGGGATCAATGCACGAACAAGAAATTGTTTAAAGTAAATCCATTAATAAAATGAAAGAAATAACTACCATTTTGAAAATAGACACAGCCAGGTTGTACATCCAGGATGCAGAATCGGCCACTCATGATTTACACAATATTTATTGAAAGGGGAAGAGAAACCTATTTGTGACTTGTGGAAGAATATTTTGACTACACTACCGGACAAAAGTCTTGTCGTTGATCCCAGTTGTAAGAGCAACAAATAATAACTTGACTTCTTGTTAATCATTTGGAAAAGTGGTAAAGGGTAGATTTTTTAGATTAATCATCTGTATCACAATCATCACAAATCCTACAGAAGACATATTGGAACCCGCATGGACCCAAGATTCTCACAGAAATCAGTCAAGTTTGGTGAAGGAAATATCATGGTTTGGGGTTCATTCAGTATGGGGGCGTGCGAGAGATCTGAGTGGATGGCAACATCAACAGTCTGAGGTATAAAGACATTTGTGCTGCCCATTACATTACAAACCACGGGAGAGGGCAAATTCTACAGCAGGATAGCGCTCCTTCTCATACTTCACCCTCCACATCAAAGCTCCTGAAAGCAAAGATGGTCAAGGTGCTGCAGTATTGGCCAGCCCAGTCACCAGACATGAACATTATTAAGCATGTCTGGGGTAAGATGATGGAGGAGGCATCCAAATACGCTTTTTTTGCCATTCCAGATGACTTTATTAATAAGAGATTTGAGTCATTGCAGAGATGTATTGATGCAGTCCTCAAAGCTCATGGGAGTTATACACAATATTCATTCTTCTTCCACTGCAGCATGACTTTATTTTCTATACTGGACATTATTTCAAGTGACAATTCAAGTGACTATTTCAAGTGACATTATTTCAGGTGACAAGATCTTTGTCTAAGCAAAGTCAGACCTTACTGTCCTAATTAAATCACTAAAAATCAAGACATGATCATATTTTATTTTGGTAAAATACGCATAATCTTGAGGCCTTTGCCTTTCATATAAGCCACTTCTGATACCAAATGAACAACTCGGATAGGTGACAGGACTTTTGTCAGGTAGTGTATAAAACATTTTAATAGAATCCTTTATTTAGTCAGTACTAATAGTCTAGTGCAGTGGTGCTCAATCCTGTTCCTGGGATTACAGACCTAATTACAGACAGGTGTGTTTGATAAAGGATGCAACTGAAATCTGCAGGAAGGTAGATCTCCAGCAACAGGATTGAGCACCACTGTTCTAGTGGTAAAGTGCACATATAGCACTACGGTGCTCATGGCGACCCGAGTTCAATTCCCGGCTTTTGGTCCTTTGCCGATCTTTCCCTCCTCTCTCTGCTCCCCATGTATCCCTGTCTCAACTCCACTGTCCTATCAAATAAAGGAGAAAAATCCTAAAAAAATTATTTATTTTAAAAAGAATCCTTTATTTATCAACTATTTTGAGGAATATGTTTAAAAAGGTGCCTCTCTTGGATACATTTTTGAATATTATTTCAATTCAATTCATCTTTATTTGCATATAAAGTGAATTAATAAACTGACGATCCTTTATGACCTTTTATGATGTTTTATTTTCTTGTATAATGCTTGTTTATTTAAAAACAGTTATGTTTTGTAAATGATGTATTGAGTACATGTTGTGAATATAGCCAATGCTCTTAATTTGGCAGTAAAACATAGCTAAATATATATATAATATAATAATTATTTAGGGCGAAGCAGTGGCGCAGTAGGTAGTGCTGTCGCCTCACAGCAAGAAGGTCGCTGAGTCGAGCCTAGGCTCAGTTGGCGTTTCTGTGTGGAGTTTGCATGTTCTCTCTGCATTCACATGGGTTTCCTCCGGGTGCTCCGGTTTCCCCCACATTCCAAAGACATGCGGTACAGGTGATTGGGTAGGCTAAATTGTCCGTAGTGTATGAGTGTGTGTGTGTGAATGTGTGTGTGGATGTTTCCCAGAGATGGGTTGCGGCTGGAAGGGCATCCGCTGTGTAAAAAATTGCTGAATAAGTTGGCGGTTCATTCCGCAGTGGCGACCCAGGATTAATTAAGGGACTAAGCCGACAAGAAAATGAATGAATGAGTAATTATTTACATGTTGCTGTTTGGTGGCTTTGATTACTTCTATCTCCTTGATTTGCACTTATAAGTCACCCTAAACTAAAGAGTCTGCTGAATGATTCATATTATTCAAACAGAAAACAGTCATTAAAAACTGTAATGATATTTGACTAAATGTTTATACTGTACTTACAATAAAGTGATGAGCATAAGCATGTCAGAAACAGCGCCAAAATGTTTTGTTTAATGCCGTTTTTTTTCTTCATCTCCCTGCCCAGATGGTTTAAAGAGGGTAAACTGCTGACAGACATGGAGAAGTTTCAGACCTACAGTGAAGCGCGCAGTGGAGTGTTGGTTCTAGTCATCAAGAATCCTGTTGAAAGAGACCTGGGACATTATGAGTGTGAGGTATGGAGATTCTTTTGTATTTACTCTGGTTCTGAGGAGACTGTAATTCAGACTGTAATCACCTGACTGATCCGCAGTTGTCCAACCGTCTGGGCAGTGCCAGGTGTGCGGCACAGCTGGTCACTCCTGCTGTGGCAATGGCAGGAGAACGCAGAGCAGAGCAGGCCATCTCTATTGAAGGTAACACACACATGCTGTCCGTTTAGTATTATTTCACTTATTCAAAACTGATCATATTCTGATGCAATGTTTATTGGTTTTATTTAATGTATTGCTCTAGAAAAACACACTGCAAGATGGTTTTTGAAATCAGGTTTAGAAAGTGAGAAAAGTATTGGAATAAGAGTTGGAAATGAATGCAAACATGCCACATAAATGGATAAAAATTCCAGTTGAAAATCTGAGCGGGCATCTTGATGTCAAAATTACATCAAAAATGCAAATCAATTTGATGTCAGTTGACTACACTGATGCTAAATTGACATCTAACATTGGCTTTAAAAAACACATCAAAATTTGATTATTGATGCTAACGGTAGATGTCAATATGATGTCATTTTGGCATCAAGGTCATCTACATGCATTGTAGGCAGGGACTTAGACGTATCCCCAACATTAACTATTGATATTCAATTCAGTTCAATTCATTTATTTCTATAGCACTTTTACAATATAGATTGTGTCAAAGCGGCTTCACATAGAAGATTATAGTGAATTGAATGTCCCCAATAATAATTTAATTAACTTAAAAATAATAAATAAATAAATTGTGCTGTCAATATTAACCTAGACATGTCGAAATCTCGTCTCTCCAAGTCACACTGCCCCCAAACACACATGAACAGTGTGATTGGCTGAGCCTTTTCCCGGCTGTAGCTGCGTTCAGATGAAGCAGCGTCAAAACTTTAAGAACTCATATTTTACCAAAAAATATTTCCTACCATTTTGTCAAATTGATAACCATATTATTTTAAGTGTTTACTTACAAATGTGCATTTTTATATGACAATTTGTTTTCTTGTTTTTTGTTAAAAACTGAAGCCCATAGGCAAATAACAATTTGGCCGGCACATTCAACTTTCCTCATTTAGAATTTGACCATTTGAATGATAAAAAAAAATGTAAACATAATAATAATTTAATTTTTGGTCAACTTTCAAACCACCTGAACCCCTCTTGGCTACAGGCCTGACTATTTAATTTAACCTGATAAACTGTATGAAGAGAGGATTAATTAATAATATATTTTAATAGCAGTTGAATAATTAATAGCATATACAGTTGAAGTCAGAATTATTAGCTCCCCTGAATTATTAGCCCCATGTTTTTTTCCCCAACTTCTGTTTAATGGAGAGAAGATTTTTTTCAACGCATTTCTAAATATAATAGTTTTAATAACTCATTTCTAAAAACTGATTTATTTTATCTTTGCCATGATGACAGTAAATAATATTAGACTAGATATTTTTCAAGACACTTCTATACAGCTTAAAGTGACATTTAAAGGCTTAACTAGGGTAATTACATTAACTGGGCAGGTTAGGGTAAATTAGGCAAGTTATATAACGATGGTTTGTTCTGTAGACTATCCAAAAAATAGCTCAAAGGGGCTAATAATATTTACCCTAAAATTATGTTTAAAAAATTTAAAGCTGCTTTTATTTTAGCCAGAATAAAACAAATAATATTTTTTCCAAAAGAAAAAATATTATCAAACATACTGTGTTAAACATCATTTGGGAAAATGAAAAAAAAAATTATTAATTAATAAATCAAGCATGGGCTAATAATTCAACAATACTTCAACTATACTTCAACTATACTTTAACTATACTTCAACTATGTGTGTAGATTATATATATATAATTATATGAATATGCATTATATAACTCAAGATATCTGAACATCCTCTGACCATGATATAATAGTAAATAAAACAGTTGTCAAGCCAACTTTCTGCTACAAACAGAAACTCGTAACTTTTCCCCCGTCTTCTGATTGGTCCACTGCTGTGGAACTGACAGTGATGAGCTCTGGTGCATGTTAAAGTTGAAGATCGGTCAACTTAACATGAACTTGACATGAAATCTAAAAAATGTGGCTCAATGTGTCACACACGTCCAACATGTTTACATTGAAAAACACTAGAAAAAAAGCACAATGGAGAGAAAAAATGCATTCAACAGCCCATTAAACTGTATAAACAATCTTAAATCTTTTTATCAGTGTATGATTAATTTTTAAACAGAATAATTTACATTAAGGTTCAAACTGTTAATTGGAATGGGTCAGCTTTTAATATTTAGATTAAAAGACAAGAAATGCAGTTAACAAAGGTAATTATGAAAATTAATCTCATGATGGTAGAAATGACTTATTTTGGAAATGTTTATTTTTGACCCTTAATGTACTGTAGAAAATTAACTGTATGTTTTTTGTTTTTCATATTTAGGCTTCATACCTGTATAAACCTTTTTGATGAACAGTGATTTTAAGTTTTTAAAACTGAAAGTGTTTTTGAACTAAGTGGATAATAATACTGTTTTTGTTTTCCTCCAACAAGTAACGGAACAAGAGACGAAAATACCGAAGAAAACCATAATAATGTAAGTCTCACACATGCACCTAAACATGAACAAAATGTGGATTTTTATTCAGCATTGACAGAATTTTTATAATATGCATATTTGATTTTTAGAGTTTTTGAAATGTCTAATAAATAACAAATATTGCTTAATCACATATATATATTTAGATATTTTAGCACTGTATTTAGTGGACACAATGTAGTGAACGACAAAAATAAAAACTGACCGAATGTGGAACAAATCTTAAAAGATTTAATCAGGATTAAACCAATTTTACTTCAAATATATGTTGGTAAAATGTTTAAATTGTTTAGTTTTATTGCAAACCCCTATGTAATATCATGTTATTATTTCACGTTTTAAGTACAAATGGCGTAAATAGCTGGCAGCTAGCTCTCTGCAACTCTCACATGGTCGCCCACTGAAGCTAAGCAGGGCTGCGCCTAGTCAGTATCTGGATAAGAGACCACATGGGACAGCTAGGTTGCTGCTGGAAGTGGTGTTAGTGAGGCCAGCAGGGGGCGCCCAACCTGTGGTCTGTGTGGGTCCTAATGCCCCAGTATAGTGACGGGGACTCTATACTGCTCAATGAGCGCCGTCTTTCAGATGAGACATTGAACAGAGGTCCTGACTCTCTGTGGTTGTTAAAGTCTCAGGATGTCCTTTGAAAAAATAGTAGGGGTTTAACCCTGGCATCCTGGCCAAATCGGCCCTCTGTCTATCATGGCGTCCTTACCATCCCCATATCATAATTGGCTTCATCACTCTGTCTCCTCTCCACCAATCAGCTGGTGTGTGGTGTGCGGTCTGGCGCAAGGTGGCTGCTGTCGAGTCATCCAGGTGGATGCTGCACACTGGTGGTGGATGAGGAGATTCCCATGTGTAAAGCGCTTTGAGTGTCCAGTAAAGCACTATATAAATGTAAGGAATTATTATTATCATCATTATTATTAAAATAGACCCTTCAATAAATGGCAAATTCATGTCAAATCCAAGTGACTAATGGAAGTGGATGGATTTTTTTTTAATTAAAAGAAAAACAGATTTGTTGCTTTTGCTTTATTCACAGATGTTGTGAAAAATTCATGACATAAAATTCCATTTTCAACACGCATGTATGAAAACCAAATGCATGATCCATGAAACAACATTAAGCTTTACACTTTGCTTTTTTATTTGAACTAGAGTTCATTGTTTTTAAAAGCAGCACAAACCCTCAAATGACATTTTACATCACGCACGCACGCACAAATACAAAATACACAAACCTCAAAACAACACCAAGTCTTACACATACGCTTCTATTTTGATTAGAGTTCATTGATTTTAAATCAACACATCCAACAAACACAACATGAACGTATGAATACAGAGCTAATGCTTTTTGTCAAACACACATCCTAGGATTTTTGTGGTAAGTAATACCTCCTGTGCATGGATCTAAAATTTCCATATCAGTAACAAACGACAAGAAGATATTTCTACACAATGAAAAATCGATGTAATCTGAGGAGAATAGGACAGAAGAATGATAAAAATGTGTCAATGGGACTGTACTTTTTGATTTACAGTTGAATTATTAGCCCTCCTGAATTATTAGCCCTCCTGTATATTTTATTTCCCAATTTCTGTTTGACAGATAGAAGATTTTCTCAACACATTTCTAAACATAATAGTTTTAATAACTCGTTTCTAATAACTGATTTATTTTATCTTTGCCATGATGACAGTAAATAATATTTCAAAAGATATTTTTCAAGACACTAGTATTCAGCTTAAAGTGACATTTAAATCATTAGGCAAGTCATTGTATAATGATGGTTTGTTCTGTAGATCAGGGGTTCCCAAATTTTTCCCAAAATAACAAAGCAACTGACTTGCGAGTTGCGACCCCCAATATTCTCTGAGGTGGTTATGAATATATAAACCGTGCACACACACCAATAGGCCCCAGTCTATTCATTGCTTAATTTTGGAGAGTGCCACTCGGAGACCATCCTCATGGCCTGCATTTATTTTTAAGTATATATTATATTTTAATTATATTTATTTATTGTCTTCAGCAACATGTTTTGTTGTGCTGGTTTAAAGTCTCTTCACATTTCCACATAGTTATGATTAAAGTAAATAATCTGGATGTAAATAAATGTACATCCACAATTAAATATTGTTGGGCTGACAATTCCCATTATTCCGACAAGGAGCCCAAAGAGTCTGTCAGCAAATGTAGATTTGTACAAGGTGTCAGAAAGTTTAACGTGGTGCCATAAACTTAATGTGCTGCATCTGACACAATTGCTGTGTCTTTAATTGAAGGGGTTCCCAGGGGTCACAACATTTTTGTTATCATGAACATGTCAACAATGTTACTTTTAATTTGTTCCTTTGTAGATTTTTGGAAATTGCTAAGCAATCCCCCCTGGGGGGTTTCCGACCTCCACTTTGGGAACCACTGCTGAAGACAATCAAATATTACTCAAGGGGGCTAATAATATTGACCTAAAAATAGTTTTTAAAAAATTGAAAACTGCTTTTATTGTAGCCGAAATAAAACAAATCAGACTTTCTCCAGAAGAACAAATATTATAGGAAATACTGTGGAAAATTCCTGAATCTGTTAAACATCATTTGGGAAATATTTGAAAAAGATGAACAAAAAAGTACATGAGGGCGACGCCACCTTATTGTACATGAATGAACAGTTCATTTTTGATATCAGGTGAATATTAGGAAATATATATATATATATTTTTTTTTTACAAAAACAGATTTTTATAAAAATCTGATATAATTTTTTATAAATTGCTGGTGTTTGATTTGATCAAATAATCCAGGTAACACCAGGAAAGGCCTTTAAAATACATTAATTCAAAGCTTTGAAATAGTTTTGCATCGGTTTCAATCAGGATTATCCCGATTATCCTGAGAAGGGTACAATTCAGGAACAAAATATATTACAACTTTACCGTTGGTCAACATTTGTAACACACAGTAAACATCAATTTTTTTTCCCTTTTTTTTTTTTTTTGCTTTCGGCTTGCCTAAAGGTTGCAGTGATAAAGTACACATTATATTGATAATACTTATCACACACCAATCACCACGCTATATAAGAGAATTACATACATTTTTTGACAAGTGATGAATATTTAGCTTAAAAAAATGAAAAACAACACAAAGTACAAGTTTGGCTTGATTGTGAATGCGTATCAACTTAAAGCAACTCTTTTACTTAATTATTTAGTTATTTATTATATTTATTTATTAATTTATTAATTTATATATTGTTTATTTATTAATTTATTCATTTAAGATTTATTTTGTTTTTTTTTTTTTGGTGTTTTTTCCTTTGTTTTTCTGAAGCCCTTTTTATAAGTTAGTTAACTTCCGTCACAGCAAGATAGATTTCCAAAATTGTGGGCAAATATGAAAACTAATTTCCAACGATAAAGATTGTCAAGTTTAGTTTTATATATAAGATCAGTTTTAGATTAAGATATTCTTTTGAATATGTCGTGGCAGACGTCTCACCTGTGGGAAGGTAACATTTACAGCATCGAGCACTTGTACACCAAATAAAAAAGTGTGCCAATTTTAATTCAAGCACAAGTAAAAAGTGTGCATGTTTACAGTATGCCTCATATGCATATTCATGTTTAAAAGCATGAATATAAAGGCAAACGGGTACATACGCACGATTGCATGACTGTTACTAAAACCACCAATATTTAGTCTTGAAAGGTAATGAGAAAATTGTAGGTAGCAAGGTTATTATAGTTTAGCATTTTAAATTAGTTTTACTTTGATACTGTTTTCACATTTGCTGTAAATGTTAGTTCTTTCTTTGGTGGTTTTGTTAGTTTTAGTGTTTATATTATGTTTTATTCATTTGCAAATTTAGACAGAAACTAATTTATCTCAAACTTCTTTACAATTAAGATCATGCATGTATGTAAACATGCCTAGTTTGCATGTTTTTAAAATATGTTTGGTTGTATAAGCGCCATCTACAGGTTTAAATCTGAAAATTAGGATTTATTTTTGCTAACTATTGCTTAATTTCAGTTCGTTTTTCTGGGACGTTGTTAGTTTCAGTTCATATTATCATTATTTTTTGAATTTATTGTAAATTATTTGACTAATATTTTTAGTCTGAACTGTAAAAAATATCCATAAATGAGCAGTTTTCTGTATTTTGTGATTTATTTATTTATTTATTTTCCTCATTTATTAATGCTTTTGAATTGCATTATGGGAACTTTTAACCATTAAAAGTTAAAAAAGGGACTTTTATGAACATTTTAATAGTTTAAAGTGATAAATTGCCTGGGTTGGTGTTGTATATAACCTTAAACAGACTTATTTCACTATATATTACTTTTTATACATTATATTACTTTAAACTACGAAAATGTCAATGAAAGTCAATTTGTTAAACTGTAGAGTTGAATTTTCAGCATCAAAAGTTGAAAGAGCAGAGATCAACATCCCATAATGTAATCCAAATAAACAGAAAACACTTGATGTGAATCACAAAATACGAAAACGGTTCATTAACAGATACTTCAGTTTTCGTTTTCTAAAATATCCTTGGTAGGAATATATCTTGTGTGACAGATAATTAACTGACATCAAGGGTATTGCACAAAAGTAGAATGAAGAAAGCCAGGATAACAGACAAAGTTTGGCTTGAGTTTAATCAGCACATCCTGGCTGAGAACACAGTGCTATGTCAAGCCGGTGTAGATATCCGGGATAATGTTTAATGCATTCTTAAACCAATGATGTAAGTGTGGACAAAACCCGATGTAAGTCAATCAGGTAACAAGTTAAAAAAACTCCCCTCTCAGCCACTGATCTGGAATTGCCCACTACTCTCCAGCAGAGGCTTAATGGAAACTTATGTGGAGGTGAAACGTATTTAACAAAATGAACACTTTGACTTAAAATGTACCCATACTTGAGAAATTTACGATTTGAAACTTGGAAAAATCATTTCTAATACAATTAAACTAGTGCTGGGCAGTGTTTTAATTGTTTTTTGTAGACATAATATGTGTGTGTGTGTGTGTGCTGCGTATATTTATTATAAATACAAACGTGCATGCATATGTTTAAGAAAATATGTTCAACTATATTTAGATATTAGATATTTATTTTACACAAAATATACGTAAACATCTTGTAAATTTTGTGTTGTATAGTTTAGTTATGTATGTGTGTACATACAGTGGCGGTTCTAGTTTGAATGGCACCCCCCTCCCCCTCCCCCCCATATTCATACACCTATAAGAAATAAAATGACACACTTTGTGGTTGGAAAACATGTAAATGACTCAAACATTTTAGATCGCTTACAAACTGAAATTGGTCAGTGTGTCTTTTGGTCATTGGATTTTCATTTTAGAAACGGATATTGAAAAACTAAAAATGAGCTGTTTTTTGATTTTCGCTTTAAAATTCAAAATCGAATATTGAAATACGAGGCGTTTTTCTCTTTCATGGTAAAAACGAAAAACAAATATTCAAACATTTGATTTGGTTTTTATTTCGAATAACATAAAATCACAAGAAAACAAAAACGAATAAAAGCTTGTTTTTCATATTCTGAAACCAGATAGACCGACTCATTCACGGTGATGCAATATATATATATTTTTATGCGTGTGTGTGATTATAGGTTATATTAGTCAATAGAATATGTATTTGTGGTGAAGACGCACACAATGACGGTCTTAAAGCTCATTAACAACCGTAACAAAGTCTGCTTTGGAAGACATTGGATTGCTTATGACAGTGTTTGTGAAACATGCTGAACGCCTTTCAGATTAAATAAACTGTTTATTTTGATTACAAACTATAACGCGGAGAGATGACTTGTGTGTGATATTTCCAAACGAATGTCCAATGTTACTGTCACTCTTGAAGTGGAAGTGATTTTAACAATAAACTTTATTTTCAGAAAAATGTTCAGTAAAGTAATGCAAATAATGTCTATATATATATATATATATATATATATATATATATATATATATATATATATATATATATATATATATATATATATTGTCAAATATGTTGTTCCATTTAAAATTCTGCAATGTAAAAAATAATAATGAAATAATAATAGTAATAATATATATATATAATATAATAATAAATATATAATATATTGTGCCGCATTGTGACGGGTGTATGATAGGGCCCAGAGAGTGTAAAAAAATTTGAGCTTGCAAAAGTCGCCAAACGTGAATGGCCCCTAACATTTTTGTTCTGGGATTACCACTCTATATTAATACACTTGCAAAAAACTAAATTGCATCTCTAAGCTTTTACTGGAGCAGGTTTTGTTTTGCACTGTCAACCCATGCCGTCCCCAGCAAGATTTCGCCCTGGACGATCATCCATCCCTAAATCCGCCACTGTGTGTACACACACATACACACACACACGTACACACACACGCACACACACGCACACGCACACACGCGCGCACGCACGCGCACACACACACACACACACACACAGTTAATTTATTTTATTTTTTGGAAGTAATTATTCCCCAGCACTAAATTTAACACACATTTTCAGGTCTAATTGATTAGAAAATATAAATGTAATTGGTTAAGTGTCTGTAAATCATTTATTTCTAATAGCACTGACGTTGAAACTAACAGATAAATCACTTGGATTAATCTTAGCCTGGTTCTCTGCAGCAGGAGGGCTCCAGATATTAAATCTCAATAGCTTCCTAATTCAGCCTGTTTTCATGGAACTGAATCATGGCTACATAAAACCAGAATAGCTTGAAAACCTCAGCTTAATCCCTCATCTTGCTTTTGTGCAATACCTATCAGGAAGCACACGAGAAGCACAGTCCAGCTTTAAAGCGATAGTTCACCTGAGAATCCAAATTGTGCAATCATTTATTTCAATGCAAGTTTATTCAGATATCGCCTCTTACAATCATCATCGCTTCAAAGCAGCTTTACTAAAGGTGCACATTCTTGCATTACAATCAAGTTAAGTCAAAGTTACTCAATCAAATATAAGTTGTTATTATTTACTGACAAGGTTAACCTGCAATTTTATTATATTTACTCACCCTTGTTCCAAACCAGTTTGCTTTTCTGTTGAAAGCTTAGGAAGATATTGTGAAGAAAGCTGCTGAAAACCTGTAACCATTGCTTTTTAAAGTATTTGTTTTTCCTATTATGGAAGTCAATGGTTTTCAGCTTTCTTTAAACTATCTGATCTACTGATCATCTGTTCACATAATGGTTTGAAACCACATGAGGGTGAGTAAATAGTAAGTTCATTTGAATTGTTGCGTGAACTATCCCTTTAAGCAGACCATGCCTCTTACTATAGAGAAGACCAGTTGATAAAACCTTTTTTAATCAGAGGGCGTTAACCCTTTTGTGCTGTTGGGGATGTTTTTATCCACTCTTTGAGTCTTAATTTGGCCATAACTTTTTCTGTGTTTCAGCTAGCAGAATGATTTTGATCACAAATCTTATTTTGACACACATTTTCGGAAAATGCTTTGAAATGTTTAAAGAACTCAATGATACACTCTGGGCAAATTTACTCGCCTTTTGTTATGTTCAAGATGAAAACATCCACTGAATTAAACGGCTGTAAAAACATTTTGTGTGTTTTTTCACCAAATCAGTGACATCATTAAATAATTTGGCAATTAAAGAGTAAAAATCCTGTAATTTTATAAACAGTTCAGCAGTTTGATCAGGAATGAGGTTGATTAACAGATTCATGCCAAAAAAAGTATATATATATATATATATATATATATATATATATATATATATATATATATATATATGTGTGTGTGTGTGTGTGTGTGTGTGTGCGTGTGTGTGTATATATGTAAACGGCTGTAAAAACACATCAGATAAATGTTGTTTTTTTTCTTACATTTTTTTGCATATATCTGTTAATCCTAATCAAAACTACTTAATTGCATAGAAAATTGCAGGATTTTAACTCTTTAATTGGCAAGTTCATAAATTATGTCACTGATTTAGTGAAAAAACACACACAAAATGACGTATTTTCAAAATAAAATGTAATTGTGGACTGATTTTTTTCACCTTTTATCACAGTCTTGGACATGTGAACGATTAGTAGCAACATTGGCTGTGATGCATTGTTAGATTTTCATGTTTTCTCCCTAATTTAATGGTGGTGGCTGTTTTTTTAACTTCCATTATAACCACATTTGATAGTGGTTAAATACACAGTCTTTGTTTTTGTTTACTCCATGTAGTTCTGAGAGCTGAGGTGCATGTTTTGATTTGCTCAGACACAACAAGATAAGTGCGTAACGGTCACCCTCACACGCTAAGACACACATTCACACACTTTAATTTGTGGCTATAGACCAGGGGTGCTCAACCCTGTTCCTGGAGATCCACCTTCCTGCAGAGTTTAGCTCCAACTCTGAGCTAACGCAACTAAACCAACAAAATAGGATCTGAAGGAGCTCATGGTAATTAAAGACCGGTGTGTTTGATCAAGGTTGCAGGTGAGCTCTGCAGGAAGGTAGATCTCCAGGAATATGGTTGAGCACCCCTGCTATTGAGCAATTCAGTATGGCCGTGTCATTGGCTTAATGTTAAAACAGCTCTTTATAGCATAATTCATCAATATGTGGCTCTTTTTTTGGACTATCAGAAGCTATAAAAACTAAAAATGTAAAACAGGAAATAAGCTGGGACCATTGTTATTTTTTACATCCCTCAAAATGGTCTACACTCCATATAAAATCCAGAAACTGTTTTTGCACAGGTCTATCTAAAAGGTTAATGGTGCCAACTGATGATCAACAGTTAAAATTACAACAGGGGAAACCACCAACAATCAAAAACGATATGGTGTCATGGCTTTGTAATCAAAAAATGTCATTATAATGGAAGTCAATGGGGCCAAATATGCCACCAAGAGTAAATTAGGAAGAAAAACATGTCAAGTCAATGTTTATAAAGTGCTTTTTTTTTTAAACAAGTGATTATTAATGTGCTCTACACATATACACCATCTAAAACAAAAGGACAAATACAACAGACGTAAGACTCTTGTGGTGTTATAAACCAAAGAGTATAAATGGGTTTTAAGACTAGATTTAAATTTAGAAAGGGTTGCGGCCTGCCTAAGATGGAGAGGCAAATCATTCCAGAGTTGCAAAGGCACGGTCCCCCCTGGTTTTTAACCTTGGGCGTGGAACAGCCAAAAGTAGCTCATCAGCACATCCAAGTACCCTTGATGAACTGGTCAATTCAATTAATGCAGATAGGGATGCAATGCAAAGACAATGTTGTTTATATACTTTAATAAAAGGTAAAAAAAAAAAATCCAACTACAATTACTTTTTATGTTGAAAATACGTCATTTTGTGTGTTTTTTCACCAAATCAGTGACATCATTAAATAATTTGGCAATTAAAGAGTAAAAATCCTGTAATTTTATAAACAGTTCAGCAGTTTGATCAGGAATGAGGTTGATTAACAGATTCATGCCAATATATATATATATATATATATATATATATATATATATATATGTATATATGTATGTGTGTGTGTGTGTGTGTGTGTGTGTATGTATGTATATATATATATATATATATATATATATATATATTAATCTGATGCATTTTACAGCAGTTTTATTCAGTAGATGTTTTCATCCCAAACATAACAAACAGGTGATATATTTTCCCAAGAGTGTGTCGTTGAGGCTTTTTTTATTTTTTTTATCAAATTAAGCATTTTTTTAAAATGCGTGTCAAAATAAGATTTGTGTCCCAAAATTATTCTGCTAGCTGAAACAGAAAAGGTTATGGTAACTGTTTATTTTGATGGTCCATTTGAGTATTAGTAGACTGTCTGCTTAATATCTGTTGATGCTGCTCATTCAACTAACATTAAACTGACTTGACAAGTACATGTCAACTTACACTAACCCCAACCCCAACCTAACAGTCTACTTATCTAATGAGAATTAGTTGACATGTAGATGCAATGTAACAAACGGACCATCAAAATAAAGTGTGACAAAATTAAGACTCAAAATCACCTTAAAGTGGATGAAAACATCCCCAACAGCAGGCAAGGGTTAATACGCCATTCTTGAAAATACACATCCATTTTATTTTATCTATATATTTTACAGCGGTAAACACTGAATAAACGTAACGAATAACATAGTTTCGAGCTTTTTATGTACATATATGAGATTATTTTTTAAGCTTAGCGTCGTTTGAAGCGGATAATTCAATCATATTGTTAAAAACTGCTTTGTTTATTACAGAGAGAACGCAAATGCATGTTTACAGAGTCGCTACAACACTCAGCCGGAAACTCATGAATATTCATATCTATGCTCCGCCCAGAAAATTTCACAACACCAGCACGTCAGTTATTATCCAGTAACATTTTTAACGGACTGCCAGGAGGATTCATATAAATAAAGAGCAAAGCTTTAGTTAGTAAGTGAAGAAAGAAGCGTGTATATCAGAGCCAAGCAGGTATTAAACATCTCAACTGAAGTAAGAAGAAGAATATAGCAAGGGGGAGAGTGAAAGAAAACATGAAGAAACAAAGTCATGTTCTCCAGAATACAAGAATTGTGTAGAAGCTGAGAGAATAAGATGTGAAAGTAGGAGGAAAGATCGGGGGAATCCAGCAAATGTGTGAATCCGGAAACAGTGAAGCACATTCAAGCGCATTTTTGTCCAATGGGATTTAATGTAGAGGCGGGATTTCCGTTATGGTGCCGGAAGTTTACAAGTGCTCGGGACATTCGGAGATTGCAGCAGTGATGGAGGAGGTTATTGTAGTGGATAAGCGGAGATTTTCTGCTTATATGGCAGTTTATAAAGCCAAGAGAGCGTTCAAGTTGTGAGTCTTGATTAGATTGAAAGAATAGACGATTTAATGGTTGGTAGAACTGAAAGGAGACCTTATTGAGTGTGATCCACACGAAAGAGATAAGCTGCGTCCCAAATCGCATACTTATGCACTATTCTACGCCATTTTGTAGTATAAATAGTGTAAGTAGTGCGTTCACACTGAAAACTCTAAAAATAATAAGTGCACTTTAACTACCCGGATGATGCATTCATTCAGCTGCTAAAATGAAGTGTGTAATGATGGACACTTCACGCACTCAACGACCGCAGGTTTGCTTACGTAGCGGAAGGGGCGGAGCTATCGGACGCACATGTTGAATAACTTTATTTAATTTGGATGGTGAAAGCAAAATTCTTTTACGAGAGTGATTATAGCGCCTCCCGATAGTGATTGCGGCAATACTCACGGCAGGTATTATTTGATAATTCGGCCGTTTACTTCAATGATTTGGCAACCGTCAAACGTCATCAGGGAAACGGTTTGAATTTCCGCTTAGTAAAAAAAACATTAGTGTGCCATTTGGGACGACACTACATACATATACTACCCTGTTGAGTGTGTAAGTGCATAAGTACATAGTGCATGAGTGCATAGTGTATAGTGTGCCATTTGGGACGCAGCTATAGACTGTAGGAATTAGGGTAGATAGGATTGGATAAAGTATCGCTTGAGGACGGGGAAATGCAAGCAAGGAAGAGAGAAAGAATGCTGAAACAGCTTTCAGAAATAAAGACAGGAAACATGGACAGAAACTCATCTGAATCTTTGCGGACTCCACGCTCCAGATCAGTGGGTGGCGGTAATTACCTGTGGTTTGCTGCTACACCGCTACAAAAAAACACAAGAAGAAGAACAGCATAAACACGAATGCACTTGACCCGATAAACAGTAACAGCACGCAGATCTTTTAAAGATGCTAATGATGCCGTAGTCGGTAAGGCAAACGCATTGGTCATAATAATATTATGTTAGCTATCAAAACCGAAGCATTATTATAACCCTGCTGCGACATATCTAGCGCAATAGAAATGAAAACATTAGCCACATATTGCTGCAAACCACACAGCTGCCAACTCACGAACCTCACTAATGTACAACCCGTTAAAATACACGAGTGAAAGCGTCCACTGATGATTTTTAAGCCAGTAATGGCTCTCGTGTGACTCGAAGGCACAGCGTCTGCCATTCTGTAAAGCTGCATATACTTTCTGCACACTTCTGTTTTGGTTTTACCGTATTTACAGGAGTAATCCTTTAGCTATTAGCAAGATAAATTAATATTGAAGTAACGCAGTTACAGTTAGCCCTTATCCAAAATCTAGGCACTTTTCAAACCTTGAAAACATTACATTAAAATGCAAGCATTTTCAAGCATTTACAAGCTCTGCTTTTATACTTTCACTAGCAAAAAAGCTAAGTTTTCAATAGTTTTTTTCTCAGTGCTAGCATCTATTCGACAATATAAATCAGTGCAAATATGTAAAGCTTTTTAGAGCAGCATATGAGAATGATTTCAATCACTTAATGTTGTATTTAAAATAAAAATACTTACAATTCTGCTTTAAAATCACATGAATGAATCTACCGCATGTATTAAATCACAAGCCATACTCACAAATGTGCCTTTTCCCTAGTGAGGAGACGATCACCACAGTGGTGAAGAACACGCGCATGAAGAGACATGCATCTCCACGACCATCACCGATGGGAGCTTTCCGTTCAGAGACGTCCACACCTGAACCTCCCAGACAGAGACGAACCATGGCCAGGAAAACCGTACCAACACTCTACGTCCCGGAGGCAGAAGGAGCCACTGCTAGAAACCCCAGATGGGTGGAGGTCGAGGAAATCATCGAGTATAAAGTCAACAAATCACCCAAGCTACCAAGAAGAAGGGGCATTTCTCCTGGCAAGCGGTCATCGCCTGCCAACCCAAACACTAATAACTCCAACAACAAGTTGGTAGAGGCTACATTAGGGGCTGTAATGACTCTTCAAGCCTCGTCAGATGATGAAGACACTGAGCAAAATGTTGCTGAAGTGATGGAGAGCATAATTGGCGAAACCAGTGACCCTGATGGAGACGACAAAGGAACCATTATCTTGGAATCTGAAGATGATGAATTCGGCAATCGAGATTTTAAAATGCTGAGCGATGGGAATAAAGTCCTCACTCTTGAAGATCTGGAAGATTATATTCCTCAGGAAGGTGAAACATTTGGCAGTCGTACTGACCGGCTGATCCCTGAGGAGAAGCCAAGCCAGATCTCGGTGTTGCAGAGGGAGGTTAATGAAACGGTGATTGGGAAACCTATTTTATTGAACGTCGGACGTCCGGTGGCACCTCCAAAACCTCGCACGGGCTTCTTCGGCTCTTTCAAGGAACACATTTCCAGCATGTTTACTCCGGGTTCGTTGGCCAATACAGGCTCCCGGTCAAGACAAGAGAAGAATATCCCTATTCATGTGATGGGAGGATCTTCATCTGGCTTCGCACATCATGCCAGCAGCGCTGCGAGGTTTGAAGTCCAGCCGACGTACTGCTCCGAGGTCCAGAGAGGAAAAGGAGGAGGTCTGCAGAGCTTCAAAACGCAAGTTTCTGCACAAACCCACAGCTACACACCAGCCGGACAGCTCACTCTTCAGATCGACAAGAACAAGCCAACTGGAAAGCAGTAACGAGGAAACCGCTCAGGACCGCTCCTCGCGTTTATCATCAGGACATTCGGTAGACCTAGTCTTAAAAAGGGGAACATTTCTGTCAAATCAGAGAGAGAGTTTTATTCAATAGCAAGGCTTCTGCTAACAGCAGATCATTCCATGTTGTTGAGGTGACGCTTTACATTGAATGCCTTTAAATCTGACCTAATGAAGACTTTTTAAGACGTCCAGTTAGCATGGAATCATGCAGCTGAGAATGCCAAATCTGATACAACATCAATGAGCAAATACAGAAAGTCTGAAGAAAGCCAAATCCAACTGCTTAGGACTTTAATAAGATTGTGGTTATTATGAGGTCCTTTTACACCTGGTGGTCAAGATGGATTTTGGTCAATCTGATCACAAGCGTATGATGCTAAATCCAGTTTTATATAGTGTCCAGAAGGTTTGAGTTTGTCCACTATTAAACATTTTGAGCAGCAGTCAATAACATGATTGGTTACATAGTGTAGAGACTCGTAGTGGATCGTGTTCAAATAAGACAACCAACTGTCAGTCTAATAATCTGATTTTCAACATTACAGGATATGTTGTTGAATTGCTGTAAGATATTGTAAGTTTGGGTTGCAGGTAGGAATGGGCCGGTATAAGATTCTGATAATTACGATAATTTTGGATAAAAATATCACGGTTTCACGGTATTGTGAATACTGCTCTGAAATACATTCTTTTTAAACAACTTTTTTCCCTTTTAAAGACAAAATATTTTAATTAGAGAAACAATTTAAATATGTTGGAGCAGTAAACATGTCAGGCTGAATAATTCAGATGAATTATTGACTTCTGCTGTCTTCATTAGTTTCAAAAACAGATTTCTTGACCATTTAAAACGGCATCTTTGGATATCTCTTTTGCTGGAGATACTGCTGTCCTTAAAAACTTAAATAAAAAAAACTTACATTTACTTTAGGAATGGTATTACAGAAAAGTTTTGCGGTTTTAAAACCTTGATTTTTCCAAACCACGGTTTAACTTGAAAATCATCCCATGCCTAGTTGCAGGTATTCAGTAAAAAAAAAAACAATTATCTAATTTGTACATTTCAGTATGATCTGCTCATCCCCTGATGACTGTGGGCTTTACAGGTACGCCTCCTTTTAAAAATACAAAAAATACAAATACAAAAATTAAAAAAAAATTTACACACATTTCCCATTGAAATCAGGCTGAAGTAAATGGAAATGTGTCTCCATCATCTACTTATGATCCAATTGACCAAAACGCATCATAACACCAGGTGTGAACTAGACTTTGGATTGACTGTACCTCAGTAATGCACGCACATATAACAGGTGAGTGTTTTTTTCAATAGAAAGCCAAATCAACATTTATTTTTTGCATGAGTTGAATCTGAGGTCTGTTAACGTATCAGAAATCGTGCACTGAGGTTTCCTCAACGTGCTCAGCATTTTACAGTGAACGTATACGGTTTTGCAGACCGACAAAAGAATAGCTGTGGGAGATTTTAAGACTTAAGAAGCATAACACAAAATCTATTTAATGACTTTAGAAGATTTATTTTAAAAAGTATTTTTGTGCAACATGACTTTTAAGCACAGTATTTACAGATTTTAAAAAGTTTTGCGATTTACTGGAGTAATACTAATATATATATATATTAAATGTGTTTGAACTACAAATACAAATTTTGCATCAACCAAAATTTGCATGTGTAACATAATTCGTATTGTTTTGGTGGATCACATGGTTTGGTAAAAAGCAAAATAAATTAGAACTGCCAAGGGTGTTCAGTTGCTAAAAGACAAAAATAATAATGGAATAAATATAAATAAAAATGTACGTCTTGAAGATTTGCTGCATTACAAAATAAGCGTATATTTGGATGTGTGTATTAGAAAGCAGACTTTCAACTGAAATCAAGACATGATGATTAAAAAAAAATGGTGAAAATCGTTGGACACGCACAGTAGCTTTCAATATTGCACTCTCATTTATTCATTTCACTCTAGACATGCTTATCTATGTGTGTAAGTACACATCTTCACTGTATACATACAGAGTATGCATACACCAACACACACATAATTAAACATGTAGAATTGTACATATATATTTATATAGACTTATAAATTTACATGTACGTACATTTATAAAAGAGTGCACACAATGCACCCTTGCATACACACACACACACACACCCTCTCGCTCTCACACACACACACACAAACACATACAAATGTCATGCGTCTGTGGCTCAATGTTTGTCTCCTGCACGCACTCACAGACACAAAATGTATGTATATATATATCTATATATCTCAGACATACTTCATATCCCAAAAAAATGGTTCCTTTGAAAACAACACCAGGTTGCGATTTTGGACACTTTGAATTTTGTTTTCTGTTTTTAAAGCTGAGAAAATTCATAAACGAAACAGAAAACAAAACAAACAAACGAGGAGAAAGGCATGGTGCTGTTTCGTCCAATCATAACCGCAGGTAAGGGGCTCAATTTTTGCATAATGTATACAGGTTAAGAGTTTTCTTTCCTATATTTATTTTGGAATAAAGAACTTTTCTTAATAGAAACAAAGCAACAAAAACAACCCGAAAAATAAAATAAAAATGAGGGAGAAACTAAACTACAGAGCAGGTCCCCATCCACAGTCTCTTCTGCCGACAGGGGTGACATCAAGCTGTACAGCGCAGTCAAAAACATATGTATCAGCTTCATTTACAGGTACAGCCATAATCAAGGCACAAAGATCTACAAGTAGATTTTTTACTCTCTTTCGATAAAGTTGTACAAAATAATAGAACATTTTAGAATCTGTACAGAAAAAACACCCTTGCACAGTCTGTACAAGTTTAGAAGGTAAAATAAGAAATGGGGGCGTTTCTTTTGCGCAACCATGACCAATCCGAGGCTTCGGCAATGTTCCCAAAGCCCCTCCTCATTCTAAAACCCCGCCTCCTCACAAAAGAGGGCGCGGATCCTCTTTACCTGTGTCAGGCTTGAAGTGGGACAGAAATTCATGATGTGATGCTACATTGTGTGTCCATCTTCATAACGAAAAAAAAAAACAACGTCAAAACCTGATGGAAAAAAAGTGCATTACTTTACTTCGTTTTCCCAGTGTTGGACAATCCCCCCGCTCGACCACCCCGTCTCCAGCTCTGTCCGCGGGCGATCTTCAGTGTTCGGGAACAGAAGGAGCAGCAGAGAGCCCTGTAGGTCAGAAGATGAAGGTTCGGGGTGCGAGGCTAGGACTCCTGGAGGTCAAAAAGTGATGTGATCATCAAATTAAAAAGTAAGGAGGTAGCCGAAGGCTTGGTGGAATGGCAAAAACAAAGGCAATCCAAATAAAAGCATGGACAACAGAACACAAAACAGCGGCTCTCTCCATCCTCCGTCCCCTCCAACTGAAGAATGAGTTAAAATCAAAGAAGTTAAAAGTGAAGGGTGGTGTGCCAAACGTCAGTAGTATTGGTTGGTCTGCGGTTTTGGCCTGATGGGTGGGTGAGTGAGTGAGATCACAAGAGTTCATACTGCCGCAGGTGCATTCTCTGGATGATGTCTCTGCAGTCGTTGAACACCCGCCGGATGTTTTCTGTGTCCACTGCACATGTGAAATGGGGGTAACAGTAGTGACGGCCGTCTCCGCTTTCTGTACTTATTTTCTGTGGTGAGAGAAGGTGACAGGAAGAAAGCAAACATTAGATCTAATATTTCATATACAGTGTTGTTCAAAATAATAGCAGTACAACATGACTAACCAGGGGTGCGTTTCGCAAACAACAACCTAACTCATGGCTGAACTATCATAGTACGATGCATGGTTTGGGAAAAGAACAATGTAGTGACGAGTGTTTCCCAAAACGCATAGTTTCTCTGTCGCAGATCCATCGCTTGAACCATGTTGGTTATAATGTAAAACGCCCATAATGATGCTCTAAACTGGGTGGAGTAGCTACTTCTTTAGGGAAAACACCATAATTTCTTTGTGCAAACTATATTGTTTTACATGCACATGCATTTAAAATAGAATCCAATATTAGATTTGGTAAAAACATGCACTCGCTTTCCATATTGATGAAATATATGTAAATGGCTCATATAGGGCTTATGTTTGCTTTACTAATATTATTAAGAAAGTTGAACATTACATATTACATTCTAAAACATGAAATCACTGACAAAAGCTAACAATATTCTAATATCATGTAAATCATATAAATAAATAATGAGGCTATTATAAAATGAAATGTAATATTTATTATTTATTAGAAATGAAAAAAATCACTTTAATAATAATATTAATGATGATGATTATTATTATGAAGTAGGACATTATTTTGTTTTTCAGTACAGTACAGATACTTAATAAATAACCCACAATAAATTAAAATAATTAATGTATGCTTTTTGTTTTCAGAAGCTTTGGAGAGGAGACGTAACCTAAATTCCGCTTTTAAATAATAGGTCATCTATAGCTTTCGCCATGAGGCTGTGTTCAAAATGACATCAATGCTTTCAAAGTGCAATGCGAAGGGAGCACAATTGTAAACTTAAAGATCGCTAAAACTGAACTGTTAAAATAGTTTGAAAGCAAATTACAGCTAAGAGAGATGACTTTAATGCTTTTTATTTTTAATAATTCCAACTTTGAATGTTAAAATGTTCTAAATGAATAGGGCATAGGGGGGATAATTGGGAATGAAACACAGCCAGGAACTGTTCCTAACTGTTTCTTGAGCCAGTGCTCAAGTTTGCGACGCAGTTTGCGAATATTTGTCAGACTAACGGATTTGGGAAACGGCAAATCAACAAACTATGTTTGTAACGATGGAACTTCCCACCTTAGTTGGCTAACGATGGTTTTGGGAAACGCACTCCTGAACAGTGCAGTTTGTTTTAGCATTTTTTCTTATTGTAATGTAATGGCTGTATTTATATAGCGCATTTATCGTGTATGGCCATATATCAATCATGAGTGGGGTCTCTCCACACCACCACTAGTGTGCAGCTCCACTTTGATGATGCGACGGCAGTCACAGGACAACAGCGCCAGTGCGCTCACCACACACACCAGCTATTGGTGGAGTGGAGAGACAATGATAAAGCCAATTTGGTGGATGGGGATGATTGGGATGCCATAATGGGTAAGGGCAGTAGGACGCATAAAAGTCCCAATATACAAACTTTTTGTTTGTTTGTTTGGTGATATTTTTGCAATAATATCATATAATGTTTATAAATATGATTTAAATTTCATTTATAATGATCACATATTATATTCAGTAAATATCGTAAATTAAAAGTTCGATATAAAAATGCAAACTATATTTGTTTCCAAAAATATTGATGAACATAAATTCTGAAAATGTTCAAATCTATATGTTCGTTCTCTAAATAGACACAAGGTGGCGCCAATTATTGGTTCAAAGTTGATTAAAGGGATAGTTCACACAAAAATAAAACATCCTCATCATTTACTCACACTCAAGTAGTTCTAGACTTTGATGAACTCTTTCTTCTGTTGAACACAAAGGAAGATACTCTAAAGAGTTTTGACATCCATATTAGGCACAAACAATACTATCAAAATCAATGACTGCAGCTTTCCAACATTCTTCAGAGTATCTTCCTTGATGTTCAACAGAAGAGAGAAACCGCTTTGGAAGAAGGGTGAGTAAATAAATGGGTGAACTATGCCTTTAAGTTGAAAGAGTAACTATTAATAAACATGTAAAACTGTTAAAAAATATAGTTTTCTTCATTTAATAGCAAAAATAAAAAGCAAATCATAAAACATGTAGCAGACTAAGATTGGACTTCAATAGCTGCTATTTAATATACAAAATGAGCAGAATCACTAACCAGAAACTCGTCACGAATGAAAAACTTGGCTCTTGTCACTCTGGGGTCTTCACCAGGATCTGGAGTTACTGAATCAGAAATCATTCAACAGATTAACTTTGATAATGACCCGCACACTGAATCAATTTACAATCAGATAGTTCAATCATTCAGATCATTGTAAAGCAGAATGATTGGGTGTTGTCATCTCCATTGATCATTCAGATAGAAGTGCAGAAGTCTTACTGTTGGACACATCTTCTCCATTTCGCTTTTTTCTCTTCCATACACATTTCCTTTTCCTTACTAATGTGATGGTAGCCAACACCAATGTGCACAAAATAAATAAATAAAATATTCAAACAAACAAATAGCAAAATGTAACAATGGCAGTTATACACATCAACCTTTTACATCTATGTAAGAAAGAAGCGAGCACACTTTTTAAGGACAAATGTTTCATCTTCATTGCAATTACAGTGCATGCGGAAAGTGTTGATAGTGCTTCACTCGTTCCACATTTGTTTATGTTACAGCCTTACTCCAAATTGGATTAAATTAATGAATTTCCTCAAAATTCTACACACAATACCTCATAATGACGATGTGAAAAATGAGTTTTTTTAATTGTTGCATATTTACTAAAAATAAAAAATGTGAAAATTCTCAGTACAGAAGTATATACAGCCTTTGCTCAATACTTTGTTAATGCTCCTTTGGCAGCGATTACAGCCTTAAGTCTTCTTGAATATGATGCCACAAGCTTGGCACACCTGTCTTTGGGAATTTTTGCCTATTCCTCTTTGCAGTACCTCTCGAGCTCTATCAGATTGGATGGGAATCAGCGATGTACAGCCATTTTCAGATCTCTTCAAAGAGGTTTAATAGGATTTAGGTCTGGGCTGTGGCTGGGCCACTCAAAGACAATTACGCGAGTTGCTGTGAAGCCACTCCATTGATATGTTGGTGACTTTGGGTCATTGTCCTGCTGGAAGATGAACCGTTGCCCCAGTCTAAGGTCAAGAGCACTCTGGTTTTTATTCAGGATGTCTCTGTACATTGCTGCATTCATCTTTCCCTCTATCCTGACTGGTCTTTCAGTTCCTGCTGCTGAAAAACCTCCCCACAGCATGATGCTGCCACCACCATGCTTCACTGTAGGGATGATATTAGCCTGGTGATGAGCGCTGCCTGGTTTTCTCCAAACGTAACGCCTGGCATTCACTCCAAAGAGTACAATTTTAGTTTCATCAGACTTGAGAATTTTGTTTCTTATGGTCTGAGAGTCTTCAGATTCCTTTTGGCAAATTCCAGGCTGGCAGTGGCTTCCGTCTGGCCGCTCTACCATACAGGCCTGACTTGTGGATTGCTGCACAGATGGTTGTCCTTCTGTAAGTTTCTCCCCTCTCCACAGAAAAACGATTGAGCTTAGACAGAGTGACCATCGGGTTATTGATCACCTCCCTGACTAAGGTCCTTCTCCCCCGATCACTCAGCTTAGATGGCCGGCCAGCTCAAGAAAGAGTCTTGGTGGTTCCAAACATCTTCTACTTACAGATGATGGAGGCCACTGTGCTCACTGGAAATGTTTCTGTAACCTTCCCCAGCTTTGCACCTCGAGACAATCCTATCTCGGAGGTCTACAGACAATTCCTTTGTCTTCATGTTTGGTTTGTGCTGTCATGTCATGCACTGTCAACCCTGGGACCTTATATAAACAGGTGTAAGCCTTTTCATGTCCAATCAACTAAATTGACCACAGGTGAATTCTAATTAAGCTGCTGAAACATCTCAAGAATCATCAGGGGAAACAGAATGTACCTGAGCTCAATTTAGAGCAGGGGTCACCAATCTCGGTCCTGGAGGGCCGGTGTCCCTGCAGGGTTTAGCTCCAACTTGCCTCAACACACTTGCCTGAATGTTTCAAGTATACCAAGTAAGACCTTGATTAGCTTGTTCAGGTGTGTTTGATTAGGGTTAGAGCAAAAATCTGCAGGACACCGGCCCTCCAGGAACAAGTTTGGTGACCACTGATTTAGAGCTTCACAGCAAAGGCTGTAAATACTGACGTACATGTGATTTTCAGTTTTTTTTTATTTTCAATAAATTTGCAACAAGTTCAAAGAATGTTTTTTTCACATTGTCATTATGGGGTATTGTGTGTAGAATGTTGAGGAAATAAATGAATTTAATCCATTTTGGAACATAACATAGAAAAATGTGGAAAAAGTGAAGTGCTATGAATACTTTCCGGATGCACTGTATAATTCTGAATTCTGAGATACAAAGTAAGAAGATATAAAGTCAGAGAATCATAAGATAAAAAGAGCGAATTATGAGATATAAAATAAAAATGGCAAGATGCAAAGTCAGAATTGCAGGATGTAAAGTCAAAGAATTGTGAGATAACCTAAAAATATAAAGTAAAAACTGTGAGAATTGTGAGGTGAAAAGGCAAAATCATGAGATAAAAGATAATCATGAGATATAAAATGAGAACTGTGATATGTAAAGTCAAAATAGTGAGATGAAAATCCTGCCATTAATTAGTCGCCCTTGTGTCTTTCCAAAAACCCTGAGAACTTCATTCGTCTTCAGAACACAAATCAAGATATTTTAGATGAAATCCGAGAGCTCTCTGATCCTTTATAAAGAGCACGGGTCACATCTCGTTCAGTCCAGAACGGTACAAAAAAGCATCATTAAAACCTTTAACAGCCAGGTTTCATCCTAACGTTACTTTCCGTCCTAATATTTAAATTACGTTAAATGAAATACACCATGCCACATCTTTTAGAATTGCTAATATTGCTTTGTATAAAAGGAAAACATTTCCCAGTAATGGCATCCACTGTGTATAACAAATGCTGGAATAATTAGCGGTTCAGTCCACTTTGGCGACCAATAATAAATAAGGGATTAAGCTAAAGGAAAATTAACGTTTTTTTTTAATCATATTGTGAAATGTCTCATACTCCCAAATATGTGATAGAACATATAATTTGTCTTTTAAACAGTTTAAGGATGATAGTATTATTTGTTATGTGACGGGTAATGGGCGCCGCTGTAGAAGGTAGAAGCTGCAATCTCAAGTTAACGAGAAGTATTTATATTATTTATTAACTAAATGCATTGATTATATTTTTTTAGTGTCTACCCCTACCAAAACCCTCAAGGTAGTGTAAAAATATTATTTGATGTACAGCATCACAAAAATTATGCTACTGTATATTGATGTAATTATCCTCAGCCGTATCCCATCTACACTAATGAGTATGCGCACTCGAAAGGAACGAAGTCACAACACCGACTTCATTTTAGCAGTGTTATCAGGGGCCTAGAGCAGTGGTCCTCAATCATACCATTTTCCATAATTAAGCTTGTATCAGAGTTACAGCAATGTTCTGTCAGCGTCTGCGGTGATAATATTGTTGAGGACCACTGACCCAGAGTGTTATCATTCTCCGAATAATGCTTCGTCAGATCGCGCTGCTCTTCTTAAGTAATCCACAACTTGGGCTTGATGGTGAATCTGCTCCAGAAATGAGCGACTCTTTGTTTACAAGTTTGTGGGCGTTTGAGTAGTTGCTGTCATGTGATGTCCATTTGACAGGATGGGCTCGCATTCGTTTCATACAAATTAAAAAAACAGAAATACTTTTGTTTTTAAGTATAGTTAGTTCATTTAAAAATAGAGATTTTAAGCTTCATGTGGATATATTTTTTATGTCTGTAAAGCAAGTATTCGCTGAGATTCCAGTGCGTTTGTTGATTACATAAACTGTCTTAAAAACACACGTCTAGTCTGAGCTTCTCCCCTCTCAGTCTATTGCAGGGGTGTCCAAACTCTGTCCTGGAGGGCCAGCGTCCTACAGATTTTAGCTCCAACTTGCTTCAACACACCTCCAAGGGTGTTTCTAGAAAGCCTAGTAAGAGCTTGATTAGCTAGCCCAGGTGTATCTGATTGGGTTGGAACTAAACTTTGCAGGACACCGGCCCTCCAGGACCGAGTCTGGACATGCCTGATCTATAGTGATCAATGATTGGCTCCTGTACTAGTAGGTGGGACTCCATTTCCCATATTAACCATATTGACATGTCTTGTGTATTCTATAGACTTGGTTTAGAGTTTCTTCAGTGAATGTTTTTCCATTGCATTTATTTTAGGGCTGTCCAGATCCAATCACAGGAATCGGCCTGTTTCAGACTCGATCGGAATCGGACGTTACCTCTTGATCAGGACTCGCATATATATTTGAAGTCAGAATTATTAGCCCCCCTTTGATGTTATTTCTCTTTTTTAAATGTTTCCCAAATGATGTTTAACAGAGCAATGACATTTTCACAGTATGTCTGATAATATTTTGTCTTCTGGAGAAATTCTTATTTGTTTTATTTCAGCTAGAATAAAAGTAGTTTTTAATTTATCAAAAGCCATTTTAAGGTCAAATTTATTAGCCCCTTTAAGCTATATATTTTTCGATTATTTACAGAACAAACCATTGTTATACAATAACCTGTCTAATTACCCTAACCTGCCTAGTTAACCTAATTAACCTAGTTAAGCCTTTAAATGTCACTTTAAGCTGTATAGAAGTGTCTTGAAAAATATCTAGTCAAATATTATTTACTGTCATTGTACTGTCCTCCAACTGGTGTTCTTAACCAAAATTAGACAGCCAGCCAAACTCCTGTCATAAATTACACGAGAGTCAGGATATAGCCTTCTAGCTCCGTTTAATAGAGACTCTTGTCAAATGTAGTCATGAACAAGGGAGTGAAACTGAAAATAGATACAAAAAAATACATTTAGGTGAAACTGTGGCTTGTACATGGCTAACATAACAATTACAATCAAAAAGAAGGTTTAAGTCAAAGATAAAGTAAATGAGTTATTAGAAACGAGTTATTAAAACTGTGATATTTAGAAATGTGTTGAAAAAAAGTCTACTCCGTTAAACAGAAATTTGGGGAAAAAATAAACAGGGGGGCTAATAATTCTGACTTCAATTGCATATATATATATATATATATATATATATATATATATATATATATATATATATATATATATATATACACACACACTCACACACATATACATATATGTATAGAACGTAGTAGAACGTAGCAGCACCTTGAAGCAGAAAGCGTGAGTATGTCTGCACTCTGGAGGTATTATAAAGTTGATGACGACAACATTGCCATAGCAAACTGTAAGATACATAATCGATCACAAGAGGAGGAAAGAAAAAGGCTTCGTTTAACAAACATATTAGAGTTGTTGACGCTAATGTTTGATGTTAAAATAAGGTGAATTAAATAAGACATAAGGAACATCCTGGATCTGTTTATTCGCTCTTCTTTATTCTTTTTTTTAAAGTATTATATAAGTATCGGTAGATACTCAAAATTAAATGACTCAGACTAGAGAGGAAAAAAACCTGATCTGGACATCCCTAATGTATTTTGAGCAGAGGTCAACATTTTTGAGTCCAAAACCACCTCAAGCAGGCGTAAAAACATTTTGGCAATTAAAAAATTTTAATTTGAAAATTTGTGTTCAACACTAGTTTCTCTGACACACTTTCGTGTGCACAAAGTATTCTTCATGTCAATGATTTAAAATGATCTCAATAAAATGTAACTGGTGTTCTGAAGATAAACTTATGTCTCAGTGCTTTGGAATGACATGAGGGTGATTAATATGTTCATTTTTGGGTGAACAAACCCTTTACAGTCATTAAAAAAACAAAGATGTATGAAGTCTAACCTTTATCTGGTAAGGTGTAATACGCAAAATCAGGGAAATAATCTTCAATTTTGGATTTCCCAGCTAATACTTTCTCCGCCAGCATGTCCTGCTTGTTCAGAAACAATATGACAGAAATTGTCCGTAACCATCTGCAGAAAGAAGAGAAGAAAACAGAAGAGGGGTCAAACGGAAGCTATAAACAACTTTTGTGTTTATTCAAAAATAAAACGAAGGGATTACCTGTTGTTCCAGATACTGCGAAAAAGAGCAAGTGCTTCCCGTAGCCTGTTTGTGTTGTTGTCTTCCCTTATGACCATGTTATAGCTGCTGCTCGCTACCACAAAGATGATCGCTGTGACGTCTGCAGAGAAACACAGCAGATTAGCACAGCATGCAAGACATCATCCTCGTTTTGCTTTAAGGGTTTACTTCTATCCACAGGTCAAACACCCATTATTGGTTTTCAAAATATCCACTGCAGCATCAGCTCAGATTGGTCAAATGGTTCCTCTCTGCTCTGATAGCTCAAGTTGCTCTTCTCGGCTTAGATGGCTCTACTCTTCTCTGATTGTTCAGATGGCTCTACTCATCTTTGATTGGTCAGATGGCTCTACTCTTCTCTGACTAGTCAGAAGGCTCTACTCTTCTCTGACTAGGCCAGGGGTGTCAAACTCAATTCCTGGAGGGCCGAAGCCATGCACAGTTTAGTTCCAACCCTGCTCCAACACACCTACCTGTAGGTTTCAAACAAGTCTGAAGGACTTAATTAGTTTGATTAGGTGTGTTTAATTAGGGTTAGAACTAAACTGTGCAGAGCTGCCTTTGGAACGGAGTTTGACACCTGTGGACTAGGCGGATGGCTCTTCTCTGTGCTCTGATTGGTCAGATGGTTATACCCGGATTGATCAGATAGCTCTACTCATCTCCAAACGGTCAGTTGACTCTTCTCTTCTCTGGTCAAATGGCTCTACTCAGCTCCCATTGGCCTACTCTGCTCTAAATGGTCAGTTGGCTCTACTCTGCTCCAATTTGTCAGATAGGACTACTCAATTCCCATTGGTCTGCTCTCCTCTAATTGGTCAGAGAGCTCTACTCTCATTGGTCTACTCTCCTCTGATTGGTCAGATAGCTCTACTCCCATTGGTCTATTCTCCTCTGATTGGTCAGATAGCTCTACTCCCATAGGTCTTTTCTCCTCTAATTGGTCAGATAGCTCTACTCTCATTGGTCTGCTCTCCTCTGATTGGTCAGATAGCTCTACTCTCATTGGTCTATTCTCCTCTGATTGGTCAGATTGCTCTTCTCCCATTGGTCTACTCTCCTCTGATTGGTCAGAAAGCTCTTCTCCCATAGGTCTAATCTCCTCTAATTGGTCAGATAGCTCTACTTTGCTCCCATTGGTCTACTCTCCTTTGATTAGTCAGATAGCTTTTCTTTCATATGTCTATTCTCCTCTAATTGGTCAGATAGCTCTACTCTACTCCCATTGGTCTACTATCCTATGATTGGTCAGATAGCTCTACTCAACTCCTATTGGTCTAATCTCCTCTAATTCGTCAGATAGCTCTTCCATTGGTCTACTCCCCTCTGATTGGTCAGATAGCTCTACTCCACTCCTATTTGTCTATTCTCCTCTGATTAGTCAGATAGCTGTACTCCCACTGGTCTATTCTCTGATTGGTCAGATGGCTCTACTCAACTCCCATTGGTCTACTCTCCTCTGATTGATCAGATAGCTCTTATCCCATTGGTCTATTCTCCTCTGATTGGTCTGAAAGCTTTACTCCGATTGGTCTATTCTCCTCTGATTGGTCAGATGGCTCTACTCCTATTGGTCTATTCTCCTCTGATTGGTACAGTAGCTCTACTCTGCTCCCATTGGTCTATTCTCCTCTGATTGGTCAGATAGATGTACTCCATTGGTCTATTCTCCTCTGATTGGTCAGATAGCTCTACTCGATTGGTCTATTCTCCTCTAATTGGTCAAATAACTCTACTATACTCCTATTGGTCTATTCTCCTGATTGGTCAGTTAGCGCTACACCCAATGGTCTACTCTCCTCTGATTGATCAGATAGCTCTACTCTGCTCCCATTGGTCTATTCTCCTCTGATTGGTCAGATAGCTCTACTCCTATTGGTCTATTCTCCTCTGATTGGTCAGATAGCTCTACACCTATTGGTCGACTCTGCTCTGATTATTCGAATGACTCTATTTTGCTCTCATTGATTTGTGCACAGAAGTATAGCTGGAATAACAACTTTGAAAGATCTTGGAAACTCTGCAGACCTTTTACATCTACAACAAGCTATGTGCAAAAGCATAATATGTGCATGAGCAACTGGTGGCAAGAATTATGCATGTAAAATACCATTAAAACACTGAATCCATTTCCTCCTCTCGTCTCTCTGACCTCCCACATCAAACATACTGGAAGAGAAGAACAGAAACATGAGGCTTGTAGGATTAAGATGTGAAATGTGTCCCTCTAGTGGACAAATCAAGAAAATACACTTAAAAATACACAGATATACTTACATACTTCCAGCACATGTTCATAGTAACAAACTTTAATAGTAAGTGGACTCACTGAAAGTTGACTTTGTCTACTTGAAATCGCGTCTCGAAGATCCCTGATGTTAACACTCTGCAGCGAAGCAAGTCCTGAAGAAGAAAGGAAAGTGTGTTAGGAGAGAACTAATGTTTGGGTAAATGAAAAGAGACACATTAACAGATAAAATAATCAGTGTGTGATTTTGAAGGAGCTCCAGCAGTACCTGGTCTGTTGGAGTATAGTCGCTTTGTCTTACTGCATCAATCCGGTCAAGAAAACTGTAAAGACACAAAAGAAAAAAAACACATTTATTTTTTATTATTTTTCAATTTTAATTTGAATATGAATTAAAATGTGTCCTGTTTTATCAGAGCCAAAATAATGACAATCGCATACTTTTTTGCACAATTTAGAGACGATTAAATAAATGTAATTTGATTTAAATTTACAAAAGACTTTTTAAAAATAACAGTGCAGCCTCAAATTAAAGAAACGTTGTATTTTCCATCAGTCTTAATACACAAATGTAACTTAGGGCTGGGCGATATGGCAAAAATGCAATTTCCATAATTATATTTCTTATTGAACAATAACGATTTTGATATATATTGTTAATGCTTTCAGATTTAAAAGAGTATCCCAACAATGACTGAACCACAAAAATTAGAAGGTCCATTAAATTTTCAGATTATAAATGGCCGAAAATTTGGTGCACCTCTAATATCAACACACCCCAAGATTTCCTTTGTTGTATTGTATTGTATTGTATTGTAGATCAATATTGAGTAAAAAAGTCCAGAGCTTATCATTGTTATTGACATAAATTCAATTGCGATTCAACAAAATATCATTTATTGTCCCAGCCCTAATGTAACCACAGAAAAATAAAGCTTTAAATGGGGAAACTCTTTGGTGATTTTTGAGTGAGATGCTAATGGTCTAATTCTATTTCATTATTTATGCTAAGTTAAGCTAAAAGGGCTCCCGCCAAATCCAGAGACTGTCTGATTAGACTTAAAAACAGTAAAACAAAGCTGTTTAACTCTAAGGAAAGTGTCAAATATGTCTATTTTTAAAAAGTGTAGCATTCTTTTAAAAGAACTGTATTTAATTAACCATATCAACTTTCCATTAAAGTCTATTATCCAAAAATATGACATTGAAAACCATTTAATTGTTTATTTCACCATTGCAAACAGTACTAAAAGGGGTAAACCATCAATAAGGATCCAAACTCTACTTCCAGCAATATCCTTTGAAGACCTAGATATACCTGTATCTGTATCAGATACATTGACAAGATCTGAATGGGACAGAGTCCCTAAAAGCTTCCTTACAATCAGAGCGAGCTCAAGTATCTTCAATAACAAGCCCATATCTTTCTCCTGCTTGCCTTCAGAATGGTAGAATATTAGCCCAACACTGTGACCATCATGTTATATTAGTGCTATTAATATTAACCATACCAGTTCAACTTAACAATTCATAAAGTCCATTCAACAAAAACATGACTTCAGAAAACAATTTCACGGTTTCTTTCATCATTTCAAGCAGTATTAAAAGTGGTAACCCATCAAACTCTTCCTCCAACTATGTCCTTTGAAGGTCTAGATATACCTGTATCTGTATCAGATATATTCACAGGACCTGAATGGGACCCGAGTCCCTGAAAGCTTCCTTACAGTCAGAGCGAGCTCAAGTATGTTAGATAACAAGCCCATATCTTTCTCCTGCTTGCCTGCAGAAAGGCAGAATATTAGCCCAACACTGTGACCATCATGTGATATTAGTGCTATCAGCACAAACCGAGACAAATATAGACTCATCCCACAAGCTTGTGACAACAAGACAATCTGTAAAGACACTGCCCAAAAAAAAAAAAAAAAGATGATAAAAAGATAAAAGGTTTGTATGGAGATCTCCATTCCTGCTTTTAATACGTGTGTAATGTTGGAGAATTTCATTCAGCTGAAACCATTTATTCAAATACTATAGTTGTGGATTGATTATGTGAGAGGACATGAATACTTTATTCAGCAAGAAAGGACACAGACATTTTTACATTTATCAATGTAAAAGTTCTTTTGATTAATCAACAATCCTTAAAAAAAATCTGTTTCAGCATGATTTTTTTGCAGCATTATTGTTTTGTGTGTGTATATATATATGGTATTTTTTAAGACACTTCTATACAGCTTAAAGTGACATTTAAAGGCTTAACTAGGTTAATTAGGTAGGTTAGGGTAATTAGGCCAGTTATTGTATATCGATGGTTTGTTCTGTAGATTAAAAAAATAGCTTTAAGGGGCTAATAATTTTGTCCCAAAAATGGGTTTTATAAACTGCTTTTATTCTAGCTGAAATAAAACAAATAAGACTTTCTCCAGAAGAAAAAATATTATAAGACATACTGTGAAAATTTCCTTGCTCTGTTAAAAATAATTTGGGAAACATTTAAAAGAGAAAAATAAAATCAAAAGGGGGCTAATAATTCTGACTTCAACTGTATATGTATGTATGTATATATGTATGCTTTACTGAGCTTTTATATTCAAATTGGTTCATTTTTGATTCCTATACTGTTAACCATGCTACTCTGAATATTCGCTCTGCAATAGCATGTATGGCTTCGTAATAAATGTAAGTCCTGCAAGCCGCCGGCCAAACACTAAGTAACTGGCGAATGACATGACCTAGTGGGTTGTCTGCTGTTGTGAAGTGCGCGCGTTTGCAGTTTCAGGAGGCGTGGCTTTGAATCACAGTCCCTCCCCGCGATCCAAAGATAATATGCTAAGCGGTAAGCATTTTGGCAGATCACCTGCTGCACCTTTAATCATAATTATTATTAGAAAATTATTTCTTAGCTAAAAAAAGTCAAAACAAGCAAAATATAGCTGTATACTATATTTTTTATTTAACAAAACGCTTCTTAAAAAACAAACAAAAACAATTGACATTTTAAAAATAATTGTTGTCATGTATCTAAAATATGCACAGTAATCTGTCCTGACTAAAGGTCCCAGATCACCAGTTAACAAAACATATATGGGAAGTTAATATCCTCTTAAATCAATGTTATTGTAAAAAATGATAATTAAACCATATTAACAAAAAATAACTAAGCAAAAGGAAGCAGGTGACAAACATACTGTGTGTGATAATGAAAGGATGCTCCCGCGCACACGGTTAACATTAGGCCTATTAATAATCTGTTCAAATAATGGTTAAAGTGAAAGCAACCGGTGCTGCTTACAAAAAAACCCATCTGGAACTCTCGAAAGCAGCAAGACTCTGGGTGCATGAGCAGAGAACCAATCACACCAGTTGCGTGTCTATCAGGTTTCTGGGCACAGTTGCTTCAGTTGCACGTGTTTTAAACAGTCGAGCGAATAACATCAGCTATTGGCACGAGTGATTATCCTCTCATTCAGTATTCACCTGCTTTCTTTTATTTGCACATTATTTTTGTAAGTCATGCTGCTTTTCGATTTTAAGACCACATTTGCACCCATATTGGGCCATTGTTATTGTCAAACCCTGCTTTTAAGATAACTACTATTTAAAAACTACTTTCAACCAGCTACAGTGGCTAGTGTTGGTGTCTGTCCAACCCGCCATAGCTAAAATCTACCCGCATTTGGTGGGTGTTAATATAAAGCCCTGATTATTATTATTATTATTATTATTGATGAAATAAGCAGTCCTAAGTTCGAAGCTTAACACCACTAGCAGTGACGCATTCATTTTGTTTTGTGGTGACATTAAAAGCAGATAGTGGGGGAAAAAAACAACAGATTGGAATAAGAACATTAACTCACTGTACTCATCTGGACACTGCCACTTTAACCACTGATTAAATCCAACAAGCAGCCGGCAAAACATCAGAAAAAAAACAGATTCCAGCACCAGATCGCTACTTATAATTAGACACATGACGGTATCGCATTTTCTTGTTACGTTAATTGCTGAAGCTTTAATAATGACAGATGGTATTATCAAGAAACTAAACATAAGCTCTGAAAAAAAGGTTACTCTGACAGGTGTAGTAGCCAAAAGAACTGTGATTTTTTTTGTATGCACATCATTTATTTCAAAACAAATTGCAAAAAGATTACAAATCCTATAAATACATTATTATAAATATATTAGTAGATGGGAGTTAATGCACTTAGCTAACAGAGACAGTGAGAAACCGCTACCTTTGTTATACAAGTTGTGTTAATTTTAGAAAATACCACTGAAATGAATTGGTTATTATGTACGTTAGCTAAAATCATAATGGCTTCTGAGAAGCCTGCACAATATATTGTTTCTGCATTGATATTGCAATGTGTGCGTCTGCAATGTTTATATTACAAGATTTGCAATGTTGAGACTGTATTATAGACGACCAGTAACTATAGGTCAAAACACAGAACATTTGTGGAGAGATTGATTTTATTAAATTATTTATATGATGAAGATAATAGTGTTATTTAATATCTGATAATTCAATTTCTGTACCAGAATACTGTTGCTTTCTCCAGAAAACTGTGAAAAAAAGCACAGGAAATTTTACTTTAATACTTGCTCCATTGTATTTATTTATGACTGTAGTTTGTTTATTATACGCGTTTATAATTAATTACATAAAAACATATTTATATTATACTCCCTTACAAAATCCTCCTAAGTGATGACTTTGTGAAAGAGCCATTTATATAATCAGGTGAAATTATATCGCAATATATATTGTATACAGAAAAAAAATTGCAATGTACAATTTTATATATATATATATATATATATATATATATATATATATATATATATATATATATATATATATATATATATATATATATATATATATATATATATATATATATTAGGGGTGTAACAATACACTCAGCTCACGATACGATGTGTATCACGATATAATGTTCGCGATTCGATATGTATCACGATGTTTTGAATAAAAATTGAAAATTAAAATGAAATGCAAATTTTACCAAGTAAAATTTTTTACCAAGTACTGTTTTTTATGTATTTCTTTTGTTTCAACTTGTTAAACTGAACCTTCTTTAAGAAAATAAATTAAACAGGCCTATCTCTGGAAAATAAAACAATTTAAAAACTTCTTTAAAAAAAATCCACATTTCCAGGTAATCAGCAGTTCTATAAGATAATACTGAACTTATGTGTATCTGTCTGAGAGGTGTTTATGGATGGCTGTCTTCATGTTGGGCATGATGAGTGACAGGGTGGCCGTCTTTTCATAACACAGGACAGTCGTGGCTCTTTTCAGCAGTTTAGGCAGGTTTACTATTTCTTCTACTAATCCTCTATTTCACATCCACTCTTCTTGGTCAGCTAACATTACTGCTGCTGCAATCTGAACTCACGTGCGACAGCAGGTGGAACGTAGCTCACGTGCAAACAGCTCAACTAATAAGAGAAAACAGACGTCATATCGTAATCAAATCGTCATAACGCCACAATGCATATTGTGACATTTTTGCATCGCAATAAATCGTACAACGATAAATCGTTACACCCCTAATATATATATATATCAATATATACACACACACACACACATACATACATGCATACATATATATATATATATATATATATATATATATATATATATATATATATATATACGCACACACACACACACACACACACACACACACACACACACACACACACACACACACACACATATATATATATATATATATATATATATATATATATATATACACATATATACATATATATATATATATATATATATATACACACACACATACATACATACATACACACTTTTTTTTTTTTTTTTTTTGCAATATTGTTAAGATCAGGCATAATGACCATCATACAAACACCACACAATCTTCAAGCATTCACTATAAAATGGGCCAAACGTTTTACCAATTAAGAATTCATCAAATTAATAGCCACTAAAACAAAAAGCAACTCTTAAAACATTTTGTCCTACAGCCAGATATTCAAAACCGACGTCCTGATGGCAGCAATTGACATTCTTCCATAATGGATGATCAAAGTTCATTAAAATTAATTGAGTTTTCGATAAAACCCGTCTAATGTGATCTTTCAATGGACTGACTTTGTCTTTCTCCAATTACTTTAGCTGCCGCTCTGATAATACTACTCAACCCGTTTCTATTTGACAAAGTAACATTTTCAAAGCAGGCTACCATACAGAAAGACAACACTTGAACATTTGGTACACTCAATATTCTCATCTTCCTCAAGACAAATAGACAGCTGATACAATTCCATCAAAGCATAATTTGCCATCAGTTACCATTGTGTTTATGACGTGCAGTCATTTCAATATCCACCACTCCTATAATTGTCAACTCTAGACTTACTATCAATTTCTCAAAATCATTTAGCCTATTCTTAGTTTTTTGCATATTTAATTAAGTTTTGCTTTCTACACCACATTAAGTCGTCAGCATGGATATCCAAATTATAATTTGCGAGCTTTAAACCATTTAAAGTAATTTAAAGAATTCAGGTACAAGAAAGCTTACCATTTGTAACTTAAAAAAAGAAGAAAATAGATTTATTTTTATACTACTTTTATTTTAATACAAAAATCAACCAAATTTTTTTTTTCAAATAGTGCTATTCATGTCCTCTTGTAAAAAAAAAAAAATAAATAATTAAAAAAAAAAAATATATATATATATATATATATATATATATATATATATATATATATATAGCAATATTACACTTTTCCAGCATTGTTCAACCCTAGGACTGTGCCCTCAATCCTGCTCCAACAGAAGACTCACAGACTCATCCGCATATTAAGTAATAAGCCTATCCCTATAGAAACTCTAACAATCATTTGTGTACATGATATACTCTCGTCTCTCACCGGCCACTTTATTAACTACACCTGTCTAATTGCTTGTTAACGCAAATTTTTAATAAGTCAATCACACAGCAGCAATTCAATGCATTTAGGCATGTACACTCGGTCAAGACAATCTGCTGCAGTTCAAACAGAGCATCAGAATGGGGAAGAAAGGAGATTTTAGTGACTTTGAACATGGCAGAAAATATCCAGTGAGCGGCAGTTCTGTGGGTCCAAATGCCTTGTTGATCCCAGAGAATGGCCAGACTGGTTCCAGCTGATACAAGGCAACAGTAACTTAAATAACCACTCGTTACAACCGAGGTCTGCAGAAGAGCATCTCTGAATACACAACATGTCCAACCTTGAAGCGGATAGGCTACAGCAGCAGAAGACCACACCGGGTGCCACTCCTGTCAGCTAATAACAGGAAACTGAGGCTACAATTCACACAGGCACACCAAAATTGAACAATAGAAGACTGGAGGAACGTTGCCTGGTCTGATGAGTCTCTATTTCTGCTGCAACATTCGGATGGTTGGATCAGAACTTGGAGTCAACAACATGAAAGCATGGATCCATCCCGCATTGTATCAACTGCTTGTAGCACCTTTGGGATGTGGTGGAATGGGAGAGTCACATCATGTATGTGCAGCAACTGCGTGATGCTATCATGTCAATATGGAGCAAAATCTCTGAGGAATATTTCCAGTATCTTGTTGAATCTATGCAACAAAGGATTAAGGCAGTTCTGAAGGCAAAAGGGGGTCCAACCCGGTTTTAGTAAGGTGTACCTAATAAAGTGGCCGGTGAGTATAGCAACAAAGGTAAAAAACAACAATCTTGAGGCCCATCTGTGGAACAGACCAACTGTGTGGAATATATAATTTGCAATATTTAAATATAAATTGGCATAATATAAGAAGGTTAAATTGGTTCAAGGTTCAGAATTACAATATTAATATGTATACAATTTTTTGACGCATGTATAAACAATAATTTAACTTCACATAAGTTAATAAATCCACATTTGGTGGAATAACTTTGATTTCAGTCACAACAAAAGAAAACTCAACCTTCTGACCAACTAATTTTTTGACAAGATTTTCTAAACATTTTTTTTAAACTTTTTTTTTGTTTGGACAAAAATGTTGTAAGACATTTTTTTTAAATAAAGGCAATATTAACATTTCACTCAAATGCAACTAATAGATCCAGTAAAATCCTAAAGTTATTTAACTGTACATTTTATTTCCACGAAACACGAGCCTGCCCTTCCAGTGTTGTCCTCCAGAGGACAGATGTCTAGACTTAATTAAGTTAAGATCCTCCTCCTTTTCTGAAATACAGAGCCGCCAAAACTCAATCCTTCTCTACATACATCTAATGACTATAAACAGACTGTTGATGTGCATGAAATGAGCTGAAGAGGTGTGTGTGTGTGTGTGTGTGTGTGTGTGTGTGTGTGTGTGTGTGTGTGTGTGTGTGTGTGTGTGTGTGTGTGTGTGTGTGTGTGGAACATACAGAAACATAACACACAGTCTATCTGCCATCTAGACTGCATATGTCTATTACTAAGAATGCATACAGTACTGACGGTGAGTCCCCACCTCCGTCTTTTGCCGTTCTGCACGTACAAAGCACTAAACGCAAGATCAGTGTCAACACAAAGGTCGGAGACAAACTAGTGAAACTCATTCTGCAGGTTGATTTGAGCAGAACTAAAACATGCTAATATACACAGGCCGAATCAATGGTAAATCAATATAGGCTCATTTCAGCATGACACCCTAAAGATGTGAACTTTGATGGATGGATTTAAAAGTAAAAGCAAAAATATTTCATGTTTTATTGTTTATTTAAAATAATAATAAAAGTAGGCATCACGGTGGATTAGTGGTTAGCACGGTCACCTCACAGGAAGAAGGTTGCTGGTTTGAGTCCTGGCTGGGCCATTTGGCATTTCTGTATTTGGATGTTCTCCCCATGATGGCATGGGTTTCCTCCAGGTGCTCCAGTTTACCCCACAGTCCAAACACATGCGATGAACTGAAGAAACTAAATTGGCCATAGTGCTTGTGTGTGCATATGAGAGTATATGGGTGTTTCCCAGTACTTGGTTGCAGCTGAAAGGGCATCCGCTGTGTAAAACATATGCTGGAAAAGTTTGTGGTTCATTCTGCTGAGGCAACCTCAGATTAACTCTGTGTGTGTGTGTGTGTGTGTGTGTGTGTGTGTGTGTGTGTGTGTGTGTGTGTGTGTGTGTAACATACAATATTATAGTATATAAGATATCATATTGTTATGTATGTGTGTTTATATGGATAGATAGAGATGTTTGTTGTGTTTTAACATCCATATATATATATATATATATATATATATATATATATATATATATATATATATATATATATATATATATATATATATATATATATATATATATATATATATAAATATATATATATATATATATATATATATATTTATATTTATATATATATATATATATATATATATATATATATATATAAATATAAATATAAATATATATATATATATATATATATATATATATACACACACACACACATACATACATGTGTATATATATATATATATATATATATATATATATTTATATATATATACATACATATACATACATATACATACACACACACATACATATATATATATATATATATATATATATATATATATATATATATATATATATATATATATATATATATACACACATGTATGTGTGTGTGTGTGTGTGTGTGTGTGTGTGTGTGTGTGTGTGTGTGTGTGTGTGTGTGTGTGTGTGTATATATATATATATATATATATATATATATATATGCGCATGCATGTTTGTCACACTTTAATGTTTCAGATCATCGAACAAACATAAATAATATACGAAGATAGTTCTTTGAAATGACTTTATAGCCTTTTCCAGACTGGTATACCTCAGTTATTTTGGCTTTTGAGGATCTTTTGGTCTACTTCACTGTTATTAAGGCCCTATTTAAAGGTTTTCTTGATTGCATACAGTTGCGACAGTAATCAGGCCTTGTTTTATCTTTGACTAATATTTTAAGAGGTGGTCGACTACGATGTCATATGTTAAACTTTAGTTGATGCGTAATGTAGTTTATGCTCACACAGCGACAGCTCTGAATGTAAAATGCTCAAAGTTTAATGCAAAGGGAGACATTGGATTTTACAGAGTTAGCTTAGCAAAGCCTGCAGCGAACGAATTTGGGGGTTACAAAGTAAATAAATAAATACACCCGGGCTAGTGACATCACAAACGCTTCCAAAAGGACATGACACAAATAGAGAAGTGCATACAGTTTAATTTTAATTATGCTCCAGAGAATTATAAAAAAGATATAGCTGGCATTTGACAAAGAACTTCTAGAATCTCTCCCAGTTCTGTGCTGGATTCAGCTTAAAATCCTCAAACCACAGATGAAGCTGTGGATTGTGAGCCACAACCCGCAAGTATTTTTATTCGTTAAAATTGATTACATGCACAGGTTCTGGCGTTAACGGTGTGTTGTACGTTGTTTACGAGGACGTAAACAAGGGTTTGAGCAATGGGAAATGCTGTTTGGCAGCGTTAACAATTTAGCTAAAACTCATATTTATCAGTCAAACCGCTAAACCGCAAAAGCGCGTGCTTGTAGGGGCGTGATGCTTTTCCTGGTGACGTTTAGCCGATCTGCGAATCACAGCACATTATGTTAGCTGACCAATCAGAGCCCCTTGAGGGTGGGCCTTTCAGAGGAACAATGAAAAATGACAGGTTGTTTTCATGTTAGCGGAGTAGCTGTATATAATCAAAATAAGATATATGAAGAAATTATGTGATTGTTTACAAATGAAGCATGAACAGACATTGATTTACATTTTATAAACACAACCAAGCCTTTAAAAAAAACACTCTGGACCACCCCTTTTAAATTAGTTTTTAAGATGCAAAAGAATAAGAAATCAGTATAAAGACACTTTTCACACCACTTGATGTATGCATAATTCTAAATAACTTAATATATGTAAAATTTAATATTAAAATTCACATACAAAAACACAGCAATTCTATATTTTTCTAAATATATAAAACAGAAAACAAAATGAACAATATATTGCAAACGATTCAAGAAGCCACTTAATTAACTAATGTTATTGCATTTGATTTCTTAAGAGTCCTTTAACACTCATGTGTGCATGTTCGCTTTATTTATTTATTTAATCTCCCTCGGTTGCATCTCTTTTGCTTCTAATCCGATTGATGATTTTGTTTTTCATTGTGGAGTCTTGAGAATGTTCTGTCCCAATGATGAGATGAAAGAACATAATCAAGCCCAGATTGTGCTCGATGGCCATCCTGCGCGCTCTTGAGAAACATTAGGCTGATTTGACATCCACAAACAAGGAAACTGTACCTGTACCGGGTACCTTCAGAATCAGTCAACGCGGTACACACTCGGAAACTAGAGGATGCTGGAATACGAGAGTTCAGCGGCTCTACAGCTGAGGGATGTACTCAAGCACAGAGAGCCAGCATTTCTTTAGAATATACAGGAAATCTCATTAAGACTTACTCATGAATTCATACTGGTTTTGCCAAGTAAGCAGAGCTGACATGAATTTCTGTTGTGTTTAGATATTATATTATACATTATACCTTTAATAGGATGTGTGATGAATTAAGCCTCAATCAATAATAATAGATTATTAATAATATATTTATAATCATAAAAAATAATAGACAATTCCATCTTTTTGGATGAGCAAAATCACACCATGCTGTATGTTCCTTTAAATGCAAATGAGCTCTGCTTTTCCAGATGGGGCAGAGACTTTAGATGCTATTCTCTTATTCAAGAAACAACAAAAGCAAATCTCAAACAGCCAAAACATCAGAAATAACCAGTGGTGGATTAAATCTGCACATATTCAAGACAATGATGACAACTTCTCGATTGAACCAGTGCATTTCTCAATAGGGCTGCAGGATATTGGAAGATATTTAATTTTTCTGCAATACATAATGCAATATAATGCAGAATTTCACCCATACATGCCCTTTCAGCTGCAACCCATCTCTGGGAAGCATTCATACACACTCATTCACACACTACGGACAATTTAGCCTACCCAATTCACCTATACAACATGTGACTGTAGGAGAAACCGGAGCAAACAAAGCAAACCCGCGCAAACGCATATTTGTTTTTGTTTTTAAAAAACGAGAAGTTTAGATTTGTCCATCTGAGTGGGGTATTTTCGTATGCATCACCATATGCAGCATAAAAATAGGATGTGTGTTTGGATAGAACTCTTCTTTATTATTGTTTATATACGAAAATACGAATAAAATTGTTATTATTGCTCATTTATTAATTTGCTGGAAATTAAAACTGAATTTAGAAATAGCTTTAAAACAAATCTTTGTGCAAATGAAATAAACATGTAGGTTAATGGATGTCTTCAGTAGACTGAGTTTCCACCGTTTCTTTATCCAGTAAAGTAAAAAGAAAAAGTAAAGAGGCAAATGGAGGAGGGTATTTCTATATGTTCTTCTATATTTTCTTGATAGTGAAGCGTTAATTTTTTAACTAACAAAGTCTGTCATGTGAATAGAAACTGCGCCGTGGCAAAACACAACTGACTATTAAAGGGAATGTCACATGTGACTGATTAGTTTAATGCACGTTATGCTCAAAACACACCCATAACTCATCAAAAGAATAAGCACAACCCTGTTAGACCATGCGCCGGGGTGCAGAGCATATATATTTTTTTTAATTTGCTTGAAATAGTCCTAAAAACAAACTAATCTTAATAATAATAATCTAAAAATAAAAATCTTTCACATTATTAGATTGAACAGTGTTTTATGGTAAATTATAATCCTGATTGGACATTGCAGATTCTGCGATGTGACAGATGCGCATATGACAGGATTGACATTACGTTGCCCTAATTCTGAATAGTTAGTAAACACATTTAAATAGCTGTTGTAGAGTGAAGTTACTTAAACTTATTAAATAGCATGAGTTATGCTGCGTTCACACCAGATGCGTCAAGCGCGAGTGCTTTACATGTTAAGTCAATGCAAACGCGCGAATAGACATCCTGCGGCGCGATACGTGCAAATGGCGCGACGCGAATGACGCAAATTGCGCGAATGCCGCGGGACGAATAGAGCGTTTTGCGGGTTTGACGCGCTTAACGAGCGTTTCGCGCGAATCTCTCGAATTCGAAAATCTGAACTTCAGTGTTAACCAATCAGAAGCTTGCTCTTGTGGGAGCGTGATTGTGACGTAGAACCTGTTCCAAGGGAATTCCTCCAGCCTTCACCGACAACAGTTCATCAAACTCGGCTTGGCTCAGTCAGAAGCACCGCTGAAAGCCTCCGTCATCCAGGTTAAGTTTCTGGAGGAGTTTATGAGCTCACAGAGCTGGATGCACCTCTGAAAGAATGTAGTGGACTCAGACACGACCCTAAACGTATCGACGCCGTTTTTCAGTCTCCATAAAGCACATAAACACTGCTATTTTCTTCATAAAATCCATGTTAGCCATTTAGCTATGAAGCTAGAGTCTTCGGGCAGACAGAAGCCCTGCCCATCACGCGAATCTGCGTCTGTTCTGAAGTGAATTTGACGCGCGAATGAAGCGAGTAAACTCAAATGTTCACGCGGCTATTTACGCGCGAATAGCACGATTTATCCGCGCGTTCCGCGTCTGGTGTGAACACAGGATTACTGCTCTGTTCTGATATGTTGGACTGTACAAATACACAATACACTGGATACAATTCTCTTATAAATATGGTCAGCATCATTTATATTTGCATATAAATTTATGAGTGTTTTGGACATCACCCCTGGACTAGTAAAGTATGAGACAATAGTAACTTTAGCTATGTTTACTGAGTAAAAGGAACATTAAAAAGACAATTTGGAAACGTTCTCAAGGCAGCAAGTGACATTTGTTTTGGATATCAATTTAGAGCATGACATGCTGGTACTAACCCATCGCTGAAGCCATTCAGCATGAAAATATATTTTACCCAAATACGCAACCTTAAAATAGGCCTGTCTTGATGCTTATTTATTGTTGTACAATATATTGCAGCAAAATATATTGTGATACATGATATTGTTGTCATTTTAAGACAGTATAATGCCAGAATGGCAATATAACAGCATCATAATGCAAGTACGCTCTTCCAAAGGGATTCTTAAGAATATTTCATTTTCATATATAGACATTTTAATTATTTAATAATGAGGCACTGGAATCAGAATGTGAAAATAAAATAAAATAAATAATTAAATGTTAACAAAAAAAGTGCAAGGTAAAAAGTAACAGAGGCTGCGGTATCTGCTGCTGGATCTATTTTAAGTCATCAGACACCTCCACAAGATGGCTATATATTATAGTAATTTCTATATAGTTCCATGCTGACACAGACAGCTCCAATAGAGATAGAGCTGTTACTCAATCAACTAAAATGTGCTAAAATTAGTCGTGTAAGTGCGATATATATTGCATCGCCAAAAAATTACT